>NC_084970.1:26146522-26365092 GCF_963691925.1 Scomber scombrus
TATGGTTTTTGACCAAAGTGCGTGACTGTGACTGATTCTGGCCCTGTGAATTATTTAACTGATTGATGAGAAAAGCTGTAAGGAAAAAAAATGCAAGCTGTGGATTTTATGAGTTACTGACATGGAAAATGTTCGATTTGTTGCAGTCGGGTGTATATAGTTTATAGATCATTTAGGCATTGTGTAGCCACCAAATATCTACATACTTCTTGTGTGTGATTTATGTAGATGTAGAAGATACATTATATACATTATAAGATATATGAAACATATCTAATTTTTTTCAGACTCTATATTCCTCTCATCCACGGTGTCTTTTACCTTATCTTCAGATTATGGGGTCAACCCCCCTTGTCCACACACACAACCACACACACACACACATATCACCCCCAGGGACCTTGCTCTCAGACAGGAGTCACAAGGTTGAGTTGGTCATTATGGAGGTCCTTGACTAAAGCTCAACACAAACTTACGATGCCTAACATTGGCCTCCTACATTCCCCAGTGAGTCATACATGGAAACAAAACGTGTGTGTGTGTGTGTGTGTGTGTGTGTGTGTGTGTGTGTGTGTGTGTGTGTGTGTGTGTGTGTGTGTGTGTGTGTGTGTGTGTGTGTGTGTCTGCGTGCGTGCGTGCGTGCGTGCGTGCGTGTTGGAGGTGGGGGAGGTGAGGCCGAGAGTGAACAGTGAGAGGGCCACTACCTGCCCTGCCAAATCAAATATCTGTTGTTTTTGTAACTAATTGGAATACAACTGAAATAAAACAGGACACAATTTCTTACAAAACTACATCATGCTGTAATCTAGACTGTCTGAACTTCCTTGTGCATTTGTCAGAGATTCATAATGACTGAACACCAGACCAGAAAAAGCTTTAAAAGATGGAGCTTCGCTGCATTTTAGAGCCATTTTAAATCTTATTTCCCTGCTTCCTGGGCAAGATCTGAAGGAGGAAAAAAAAAGATTTCTCCTCCACTCTGTCGAGCCCCTGAATTATTAGGGGCATCAATATCTTTAGCATATTGCCAAGGGCTTCCAGACAGTATCTGCTTTCATTATTAGTGTCAGCTCAATTATAGCTCACACCCAACTGTTTCTCAACATCTAATAGCATCAATCGACAGGGATGGTTGATGAGCCAGCGCTCGCACACACACACGCGCACATTTACATGCACACACACACAACTAATATTTGAATCCTTGTGTGTGTGCACGTGTGTTCGCACCTCCCGCCCATCCGTGCGTGCTGTTGCGTTCTGTCATCTTGCTAATGTACACGGCTGAGAGGAAGCACAGGGCTCATAATGGAGGCCATGTTCTTAGTGGCGATGAGCAGCTGATGCAGCCTGGCCCATTTTCATCAAATATTAATGGCATGGAAAAATACACCCGGACTGAGGCCTCGTCCACAGCCAAACTGGAGAGGCTGGGGGAAAGAGCAATGGGGAGAAAGTGCAGCGAGTGTGTTTAGAAGTGCTGTCTGATGGCCATAATTAGGGCCTCTTCAATTAAAAATTCAAAAGCCCCAGTTTATTTGAGCACATGAATCTTCCACTCACTGCAGCATTTATTTCCCTTTTACAAAGTATTTTATTTTACAACGTCAATTGAACTGAGCTTCTCTCCCTCTGCACTCCTTTCTCTCTGTCTCTCGCCTTCAATTTCTCGCTCACTGCCTCTCAAGTCAGAGAGCTATTATAAAAGAAGAAGAAGAAGAAGAAGCATTTCTTACTAGTGATAATGACTAATAGAAAGAGGTATACACTTGTTAGGTTTTATTCCTATTCTAAAAGGCTAAAATAGAATAAAATAACAATAAACTAAGATTATTTCAAATGCAAGTTAGCATTTGATTGGTCAAGACCCAAATTACTCATGACAACTTTCTTTTCTTCCATCCCTGCTACATCTAAGAACAAAACCATCACTGGCAGCATGCAGTACAACCTTTGGCATGGAACAAAGAAGATAAAATGCAAGATATCTGGCCTGTGCTGTTTTTTCTTTTTTCTTTTTCTTTTTTTTATTATACAAACAATCGCTTCACCTTTTGTGTCAGCATCACAAGGAGAAATGAGCAACAAACAGTTGTGTGAAAAAATCTAAGCTTTGGGGAAACACTGACTTCCTTCCTTTTTGCTTCGCTCCCCTATTTGCTCCCCATGCCCTCTTTTTTTTCTCCCCTCTCCATCTCCCTCACTCTTACTATTTTCTCTATTATCTTTCTGTCTTCTCTTTCTTCCTTATATTTCACCTCGCTCTGACACACATGCGCACACACACAAACATGACACACATTTGAGCAGTCTATTCCTCTTTTGAATAACACCTCTTTTATTAATTCGGGGCTTTTCTCTCTTGCCCGCTTAAAACAGAGGGGAGATGGGATTCTAAAGAGCTGCCAGGGGCTCAGTTTGCACAGCGCTTTGATGTCATTGAGATGCTGCGAGAGCAAACATACACACACACATACAGACACACACACTCACTAGACACCTCCACATAACCAGACAGCATTCTCCCCCTTTCTCATACACACATATATAAACATGCAAAGAGTACAGATGTGTTTGTGGCTGCAGCACCACACATGAATGTTCACACTTGCTGTCTCCATTTCTGCTTCTTTCTGACCCATGACATTGTTTTCTCCTTGATCTGTGCTTTTTTATGAATAACATGTAATCTAAGGTTTGAACAAAAGGTACATTACCCCCACTGACTCTTGATAATGTACAGAAGATATAGAGTAATTGTGATAAAACACTTGGTCACAGTTTTGGATTTCCTTGTGGAGAATAAATGGGCATAACTTAGCTTAGACACACACTGATTCTCATCTGTTATCCTGATAGGTTAAAGAGATTCTATTTATCTTCTCGCAGAGAGGTCAAGAGCCCTGGGAAATGGAGGGAATACTCAGAAGTGGGTCCATGTCTTCATTATGTCCAAATGAGGTTGAGAGAGATTGGACAAATACGACACGTGCACATTCAGCACTTCATATTCATGACCCTATTAAAATGGTTTGGAGTCATTTTCAGAGCAAATTTGATCAGATCAACCCAAGGCGTTGATGCCTATAAGCATTGTTTGAACTTGGACAAAATGGAAGAGCTTGTAAAAATTAACACGTATTGTACTCAAAGTTACACACAGCAATTTTGATGTAAAACCCAGTTAGTATGGCTGCGCTGCTTGTGCCTCATGTTATATAACACAAAGTGTCTGCCTCACTCCTCTCTTAGTACCAGTGTGAGAAGCAGATCTTCATTCTCTGTCACTGTGTGTGTGTGTGTGTGTGTGTGTGTGTGTGTGTGTGTGTGTGTGTGTGTGTGTGTGTGTGTGTGTGTGTGTGTGTGTGTGTGTGTGTGTGTGTGTGTGTGTGTGTGTGTGTGTGTGTGTGTGTGTGTGCATACGCATGTACTCTGGGTCGCAGTGCCTCCAACCAACCATGACTAACAAGCATATGTTAATTATGGAGGAGATCACAGGCAGGTCATCCAGCACTCTGCCACTAAAAAAGGAGTAAGATGCATTACTGGAGGGCATTTCCAGGGCTGGGGATGGGTATAACACCATCCTACTGCACCACCTCCCCTCCTCTCTCCAGCCTCCTCCATCCCTCTCATCATCCTTCTTCTCATTTGTTGTCATTTAAAAAACTTGCTCCTTGAAAATAAAATGTCTCGCTGTTGAGTTTTTATTTCATTAATAATGTCTACTGACCTCTTCTAGTATAACGGTCTTATTTCATAATTTCAGTCATTGTTTTTATCGGTTAGAATGTATAATTTTAACAATGTACTCACCAAAGAAATTGCTGCTTATCAGATAATCATCATCTTTTGTCGAATCAAATCATCCACTTAGTCTATTCATTAAACCACTTTATTTGGAGGAAAGCAGTTGTCAGCCTTCATTGTGCAGGAAAACTTTGTAATATATGGTAAGTCAAAATTTAATCAGACAGTCTGAGGTTTGGATGATAATTTTACCTTTTGTCTTGTATGTTTTATAACCTTGGTGGGAGTTTATTTACAACTTCTTTGACTGCTCAAGTTTCTCGCTTTCATCAGATTTCTTCATGCACTGTATTCCCAGATTGCAGCCGTTACTTTGATGAGCACAATATTATCATAACTGAGAACAACGAAGACAAAAACTATGTAAATGAGACCAAATTCTTCTTTAACCAGCTCTCAATAAGCAGTAATCCAGAGAGTTGCCAATGCTGTCCTTTTGGTTTGTAAACTGCACCCCACCTGCCTCCCTACGGTTTCTTCCTGACTCCCCCTGCTGCTCCTTCCCCTCTCTCTAGCTCCCTCCCTGACTGTCTCTCTCTCTCTCTCAAACACACAGATGCACACACCCCTCTACCCTTATACCCCCTACCTCTTACCCCGCCCCCAGGCCTTGCCCCAGAGCACATTGATTCTGCTGTATACCTAATTACTGCTCATAATCTATTCATTTCACCACCGTCAAAGAGGGCAGCAGCTGTCACACAACACACCACCAGGGGACTGGAGGAGGGACACTGGGGCTGGAAACTGGGATGAGGGTGAGGATTAAAACTTGGAGGGAAGACTGACGCCTTGAAGGCAGCAGCAACAACAATTCTTCCTCAGAAGGCTTCATGCTGAACATGTTTTGCTCAAATTCTTAGAAAATAGTCAGATTTGATGTGTGATGGAGATGTTTTTCTGCACTCCAAGTCTCAGGTTGTCACTGAGTAAAATTACGCCGGTAAAGGTAAAGTCTGTTGTTTTGGCTATACGAGGAAAAAGGGCAAACACACTCTGGATTCTCTCTTCTTGAACGTGTTTATCACAGTGAGGTTGTTGAGAATTAATAATACATTGGATTGGAGTCTGGCAATGCATTGTGCTCTCACTGCCATTTAACCTCTCGAGTATTGGGTCTGGCTCTGTGCAGGAGTTTCAGTCGTATTTGGTTTTGTGCATGTACTATAGCAAACACTGAGTAAATCTATAACTATTACTGCATAAGGTCTCCTATTATTTCTGCAGTATTTAATTTGGGAGCATTCTGTATTACCGGGTCTCTTTAATCTTACAGTTTATTTGCTGTTAACATTGTAGGAAACCAGTAATGTGAAAACATAACAAAAACATCCAACTCCAAAGTTTCTGTGGTATAAAAGGATATGTTATAGGAAATAAAAGCCCTAACATTACATTAAATCTGGTATGTAAATTATTAATAGTACATATCATGCAGGTAGAAATCCATTTTGGCAGCATTAGAGATCATTTCCCCACCATCTGTGCTCCTGCTCTTATGTAACAAGTTCACAACCCTTGTGTGAGAGTTGACAAGAGACATTCTGGAAGACATATGAAATCATTAGTGAAATAGGAAGGGCAAAAGCTGCAGTATGCTTTGCTGCTGGTATCTGTTCAGCAGAGGAATAGCTGTGTGATCATTTGCTGTTCAATAATGCTCAGTTAATAGGAGAGCATAGATGACCGCACCACTATTGCAGTCAGAATACCCCCCCCCCCCCATCACACCCCACATGCTTGTTATATTTCTATCCCTCCTTTGCATTGCATATCAAATATTAACATGTAAAAATGTTCCTATGTCCATGCTTATATCTCCTCACAGGAGGAATCTGAGTGAATTCTTTGCATGAATTTTAGCTGCTCGCAGCTGTGAACACGAGTAACTTTCTCTTCTTTTTTTGACTATGAGTCTAGCGGAAACTCGACAGGTTTTGACAGGTGTGCAGTACCTGACAGTTCACCCAAAACGTTTGCATCTGAGCCTGTTCCCTGTGCTTAAAAAATGCTGGTATATTATGGACTACATGTCACACGATAAGACCTGTAATACTGAGCGTGGCACTGCAGAAGTCACACGGCAACATGGCGAACATACCCAGAGAAATGCACCTCTCCGCCCGCCCAGGGGTAATCAGCATCTGTTTGTTTAATCTGCTTAATCTGCTGGTGAGCTCCACTGGGCGTGCCTAATTAGCAAAATTAATTTGTTAAGACATTAGCGTCGTTAGAGATGGCCAAATGAAGCTGCACTGTTTTATGCAAATTAGGCTGTGGATTTGGCTGGCCGTGTTACCTCAATTAGACCCCTTCTTTGATATCTGCTTCTTTTTCTCTCATTCTGTGTCCCTTCTCTTTCCTCCCCTTTCATCTTTCCATTCTCCTCATTATCACTGTCAGGTTTCGCTAATCATGAAATACTGCTATTGTATGACAGCAAAGATGGGGCAAGGAGAGGGGAGGGGAGATAACAAGGCTCTGAAACTGCTAATCATGACAAAAAACCAAAAAAAACGGGGATCTGGGTTTTCAATTAGGGCGTACACTCTGCAGCACTATAACTGTTATCATCACCACTACCGGCACTGTGTGTGTGTGTGTGTGTGTGTGTGTGTGTGTGTGTGTGTGTGTGTGTGTGTGTGTGTGTGTGTGTGTGTGTGTGTGTGTGTGTGTGTGTGTGTGTGTGTGTGTGTGTGTGTGTGTGTGTGTGTGTGTGTGTATGTTTGTGTGTTGCGGCGGGAGCATTTCTTCTAGTGTGTTGGTGGGGTAATTAGTCTCCCGTACGTCGCACCCCTCGCAAGCCTGTTTAAGGGTTAATGAGGCCCCAGCAGCTTCTCAGCATGGGTTGGGGGGTTATGTATGTGGGTCGGGGTTGGTACAGGCCTAGCTTCAATAAGAAACCAGCCATAGGACTTCCCTTTGAAGTGTCAGAGGGTCCCCCCTTGTTCCGGGTGGCTCCTGTTTCATTTGTCTGAGTGGCAGCATAAAATATAGATGAGCTGCCAGACAACACAATCTATGCAACCCTCCACCCAAAAACCCCTCCCTCACACATCACTCCACCCCCCACCCCTGACATTATTCACAGATTAACCAAGGCCTCCCTGTCACCCGATAATGACCCCTCCCTCTCTCTCTCTCTCTCTCTCTCTCTCTCTCTCTCTCTCTCTCTCTCTCTCTCTCTCTCTCTCTCTCTCTCTCTCTCTCTCTCTCTCTCTCTCTCTCTCTCTCTCTCTCTCTCTCTCTCTCTCTCTCTCTCTCTTTCTCTCTCTCTCCTGATCTAGCTTTGGAGGGTGACAGTAAAATTAGACACACTAAGCTTTATTTGTGATTTGTAAGCCTCACAGTGACAATAAATGAGCCTAATATCACCGGAGGATGAGTTAATTTCAACATTACATAAGATAATATAGATACAGACAGTTTACAATGTGTATTTGCTAGTTTTGCCCTGAGGTGGGGTGTGTAATGAGTGGTAATGCAATAGAAGGTGCGAGTGATACTGCAGCCTTGGGGATTTGTAGTTGTGGACTCCATTGTGGCCCCACTGTATTTCATCTTTCCTGGTCCCAGTGGGATGTCCAGCGGTCCATTTGAGCACCATCTCTTGTGTTAGCCTCAGTCAGCTGAGCCCACGCACGATAAAGGCCATATCACTCACTGGTGAAATATATCTGCGACCACTGACTCATGTCATTAATATTGTCTGGATTCAAGAAATAATGTTTTGGGTTGTTTGTTTTTTTGGTATGAGTACGACAACTCACCCAAAGCTAGAAACTCAATTCTGTTTTGTCATAATAACAGAAGAAAGCTCTGGAGAATCTGCACAGGTTTATTGATTATTTGGATCACCCTTTAGTTGTTACCTTGACAACAACTTACACTACAGACAATAAAACATTTACGATATCATCATTACACCTGATGAAATAAATAACATCAACACTAACCATGTAAAATACAAGTCATTGGAACAATACACAGTTAAATATTCATTATCACAAAAAAGATCATGAATACTGATTTTGTTTAATCATTTTGTAGGGCTGTTTTTTTTTTTTTAAACCTTTTCATTTTGAGATTCTTAAAATATGTAATACAGTAGATTGTTCAATTGAGATATGGCTTTGCACATGACAGTTTTTTTTATTGTAAGTCTTAATTCTTATTGTCTCACACATTTTCGGACAGCAGTATCATTGAGAATCTGACTTTTTGACAAGCTGATGACAAGTGAAAATCACAAATCTTCTGGTTATCGCTATCAGAAAAATGTTAAAAATGATACAAATAATAAATGTAAACAAGTCAATTTCAGTCATACACCATCTAATAAGAAAACATCAAGTGTGTGTTTAAATCTTACAAATTTCATCTCTTAAAAATCTTAAACTGAATTGTAGCCTATCCAGCTAGAGTCCCTTGATGTTAATGTTTGTGCTTGTCTTTATTTCCAAAGCGCACATCAATCAAGAGAAAGTTAGAGAAGAGCATTAATATGTCCTCATGATGACAAAATGCATTAGAGTCAGGAGGCACCACATTTCATTACAGGCTACAGGGACCTCTAATTTGATTCCAGTCCACTTTGTGGAAACGACAAAATGTTATTACGTTCAGCGGGTGTATCAAACATTACATAGCTACTATTTATTTTCACTTTATTTGCTTAAGTAACACAGGGGCATCTGCAGGTAATTGTTTTAAGCCTGAGAGAGTCTCTGTACATAATAAATCATCTTTTTCTCCTCTGATCTCCCGGGACCCTTGACACTGGCCAACTTTAAATGGTTTCCTTGGAACAACTCCACTTTTTCTCCAGTCACTTTGTAAAACTTTCTCATCCTAATTATTTTTTTGTTGGAGCAGGCTATTAGACGAGCGGCAAGATTGCTTTGACCTCTGTCTTACTTTACATGTTTGCTTCAAAAGTGGGAATAGATAACGGAGTGGCCTGCCTGTCGACAGGGTCTGTTCTAATTATTGGATGCATTCTTCATTTGAAACAGGAAAGTGGCGCTATGCAAGATTAAAGACAGCATATAGATATTAAACATTTAAATAGTCGTCCTTGGGGAAACAGTGTTTGTCTTTGTTCTATATAATTTATGACAGCGTTTTAAAGGCATCAGGTAAATTGTATGTGGCGTTGGTATAGAAGAGTGTGATAGGTGGGGTGAAACTGAACAAGAACAATTGGAAAATTCAGTCTTTTGAGTTATATAATTTCAGCGGAATACAGAATAGAAATTAGTCTTGATAAGACTGGGTTATCTCCCTTTGACAAATGCTCAGGAAATGGAGATAGACTGTGGCTGCACAGGAGCCAATTGAGCAGCAATTACAAACAAGATAACAATTTTGCTTCCATGCTTGAACTTTGAGGAGGGTATAAGAGCTGACATGAGAGCTGAGGATGAGAATGATACAGAGGAGGGGAGGAGGGGGCAATTTTAATCTCGAAATTATTATATCTGGACTACTGACTCTTCAAGGTTTATCAGATTGCTTTTCCTAATCATTGCACCCTGCGTATGTTTGATCTCCATGATGAACAGATGATTAGTTTTTCATGAAACCATTCAAGCAAAACGCTCCAACATGAGCTGTGGCGAGACGCTGTTGATTTAGCTGTTTGAGAGGCAGCCGGCTCTCCATCTACCGCACGCCAGCATGGGCGGGAGCCCACATGGGAGTAGGGAGGGGTCAGAGAGGGTCAAGTCTATGGGTAATGATATATCACCTGCCATATATTTAAGGTTTTGCTAATTCTCCTCTCAATTATGACCATTCCTTTGCCCCGTTGGCCTCAGATGCAATGAGGCGACACAATCAATTTGAGCTGGGATATACATTTTTTGGCAGGGAAATGACACCATCCAGATGCTGCAAATCAGAGGCGGGTAGCCCAGATGATCCCCTTCATGTCAACTCGCATACATGATCATGTCATTGTCTGCCACGGGATGAACATGAACAAATATAGGGGATAAAACGTTTATTTAAATCCTGGAGAAAATATAAATATCTTGTTGACTGATACAAAATTACAAAAATAGAACCCTTTCAATCCAATAAAACAGCCCTGCAGTAGATAGACTTAAAATATTCAGTATTTGTTGATTACGGCTTTGTTCATTTATTTATTTGTTGAGCTGAGCTGAATTGATTAGTCAGTTAATCTAAGTCCATGAACAGAAAATTAACCATCAAGTATTTTGATAATAAATTTGCTTTGTTCCTGTTTGGTTTTAATTGTTTAAGTAATTTTTCAAACAAAAAAACTAAAACTAAAACCTAACCCAACCCTAACCCTAACCCCTGGCTGTCTTTGTCTTATGTGATTGTAAATTGATATTGATCACTTTTTGGGTTTTGAGTGTTTATCAGACAAAACAAACAAATGAATAATTAGCAGATTAATGGATAATGAAGCCCTAGTGTTGAATCAATTCTGTGGTATATGAGGCTGTCATTTATTATAGTAGTTTCAGTATAACAATCGAATTCCCACCTCAAAACATTCCACAGACTTTACACAGGGTCGGTAATCATTCAAAGTCCCCCTCGACTCAAAAATGTGTTTGTTTGTTTTTGGTTACGTCAGTTGGATGTTTGAACTTCACTGTGCAGAATGATGAATGAGCAAAGTTTGACACACTAAAGGCTGTCATTCATCTTTGGAGAAAGTGGAAAGTTTTCTCTGTCCTCATTGAAAATCTCAGTTTTAGAGGTGGGCCTACGAGTGTGATCTGTGACATCACAACTATTTTTGGAAGCCAAGCTTGACCCAGTATTCAACTTAGACAAGTACGCTACCCAGTGCACATAATGGACTTTTACAGTAAAGACATCTTGTTCCAGCAGGTACTAGCAACTTTTGAAACGGACAGTTTTATATATTTATCAATTCTGGATTGTTCAATGAGAGAGGAATAGATGTAATTTTAAGGCTTTTAATGAGGTAATTGACACTTTTTTGTGGGAAAACAGACATATCAAACATATATTATTATTATTATTATTATTATTATTATTCTATATTATTGTTTCAATCACTCAATCAGTTTTATTTGAAGTGCAGCATCACCATGCAGCCTCGTCCCAATATACTTTACAATTAAAGAGAATACATCGGACAAAACCTACAGTAAGCACTTTAAATAATACAATTTTAAATAAAACAATGACATCAAAAACATCAATGTTAAAGAGATGTTAAAAGGTGATGGACCCTTCTAGTAGGCTGACATAAAGTGAATAAAAGTAGGTTTTCATTCTTGATTTAAAGATTTCAACTGAATGTGCTTATTTAAGAAGTAAATGAAGGCAATCCCAGGCGTAAAGAGCACATTAGGCAAATGCTCTAAAGCCACCAGATTTTTTGTTAACTGAAGGAAATGACCCGGAGACCAGCATCGAGAGAGCAAAGAGGGCATATGATATAGTTAGGTCAGATAAGTAAGGGAGTGAAAGTTTAGGCATGCCTTATAATCTAAAAAGACAAACTTTAAAGCAGTATTCTGAACAGGCTGAAGACTTGTAGTGGCACAACTAGGAAGACCAAAGAAAAGGACATCACAAGTCAAGTCTGGAAGATATAAATGCATGGATTAAGGTTTCGGCATCACACAATGATTGATTGTGGAGTTTTCAGAAAAAATAAAGCCTTCAATGTTAGCACTCAAATTCTCATGCAAATGCCTAACTAATATCACACAGCAAAGAATGCATAATTTACATTAATAAATTTAATACATTATCTTTATTTATAAAGGACGTGCCTGTAAATGTAGGAGTTGGGAAGGGTCATTTGGCTTTACAGGTAAATAAAGTTTTGTATCATCAGCATAACATTGAACATGTATTCCATATTAGCAAATAACATATATATCTTACAGCACATTTGGAGAGGATCTTTAATAGATATTACAAGTTCCACTAAGGTAGCATTTCACAGTTTGTTTGTTTTTTATGGTCACTCTGTGTATGACTTTGGGGAACAAAACTGTGTTAATAACTAAGTTTTGGCATTGAATTTGCTTATTATATATTATTGCATTTTCAATTATTCTTATTGCAAAGAAGCAGATTACTGAAGATTTCCTAGTGTAATGGAAAATTTCTCTTAAATCTGTTGTGCAACAACATAAGCACAAGAACTCCCCACTGTAACCTCTGTGCGTGAAGCTCCAGTGCTCAATATCTCAGTATATTAGGATGACAGCGTATGTGAACAGAGCGAGGGGGATGAAAAGAAGGTGAAATGGCTTTTTAACCATCAGAGAGCAAGGAACTGCGGGGGGGCTCAGTTCTCCATGAGCAACTTTGTTCTGCTTGGGTAAAGTAAAGAGAAAGACAGGAAGTCTCGTGCTTACCTCTTTTGCTCCAGAGCAGTGTGGTATAGGGCACACAGCAGGCAGACCACATGAAGCCAATGCATCTCCTTTAGTTTTCACACTGATTAAGCTCTGAGACATGCAAACTGCCGATGCAGCGTATCATTTAGTCCGAATTTAATTCACTTATTAGCTGAAAACAGAAACTTTTCTCAGTTCCTGTTTTTATTGAGGCTCTTTTTTGGTTTATTTGTTTTGTTTTGGTTGGTTGGTTGTTTTTTGATGATGTAAAGCACTTTGTGTTACATTGCCATGTAAGTGTTATACAAATAAAGTTTCAGTTTCAGTTTGAAAGTCATGTGTCAAAGCATGCTTCAGGCATGATAAGTGTTATTTTGTTCAGCTTTGTACGTTTTGCTTTTCATCACCATCATCACCATTTTGAAATGTTTTTAAAAGAGTTTTTGTAAATAATTTTAAAGACTTAAATAAATACTTACTGGACACTCACTGATCAATACTGGTATTTCACAGCGAGAAGGTCTCTCATCCATCCAAAACAGCTGGGATATTTTCTCAACAAAGGTCTTAAAATGGCTCAGCAAATACCATAAACTTTGCTTTTATGGCAGCCAACTTACTGGCAGAAGAGACTTCTGAAAGTCTTTATTTGAACCCACTGAACTAACTGTTGTCTGCATCTGTTAACAGACGCCATCGTCAGTCAATTCCACAATCGCAGCAGTGCAGAATGAGAAGTGTCTTGTTAATTCCTAGATATAGATTCACTGTTTTTCTGGCTGCATCTTCTCATTCTTACTGCCATGGACAACATAAAAAAACAACATATTACTCCTCTGATAATGGGAACAGACATAAACCTGAATTTGATCCATATGAGTTCTCAATAAAACATACTTTTGTAGTCAGAACCTCCCGCACATTTAGATGTTTTTTTTCTATATGATTGTGTTAGCTTCTGTGGAAGTGAACAACAATGAGATAACATGGAAACAATTCACTACTGGTGTTTGCTTTAGGTGCCTATTTCACATCTGTTATTTTAGCTCTATTGTTTCCTCACTGTTATAGTTCAAGTCAAGTCAATGTTATTTACATAGCCCCAAATAACAACAGAAGTTATCTCAGGGCACCTTTCCATACAGCATACAGCAGGCTGAGACCATACGCTTCATTATACAGAGGCTCAACATTCCCCCATGAGCATGCACGTGGCGACAGCAGCGAAGAAAAACTCTCCTTTAACTGGAAGAAACCTGGAGCAGAACAGGGCTCTAGGTGGGTGGCCAACTGCCTCGACTGGTGGGGTGGGGTGGGGGGGCACGACATCCTATTTTGTAGTACGAGTTCATTATTGTGGTATAATACATTACTGTGTAAGTCTGTCTTGGCTGCTGACTAAGAATCATGTGATTGGTTCAATAAATACTTGATATTTGACGACAAAGCTAAATACAGTAGTTCTATTTGAAGGATATTCACCAAAACTAAAATATATTTTTTCTGTAAAGGTGAGTTGCTACTGATTGCAACATTGCAAAGACTCCTCAGCCTCCATTTGTCAAACAGGTAGTTTTTTAAAATTACTATTAGTACACTAATTGTTTACAATCTGGATTTTTATGCACCTTCTCTTTGTGTGTTGTTGCCAGTGTAGCTACAGGAATGAAACTGCTATTCATTTATCCATGTGCAAATTGTTTCATCACATTACAGACATGTGTTTGCTGGGTTTTATTTGTTGTCACACAATGTCAAGACTTGTTTTTGTTTTCCAGCAGCAGTTACAGCTAACATAAAAACATGCAGTGTTGGTTCTACTGTTTTGTGTAAGAATGATGGACTTATATTTAACTGCTTTTTTCTGAATATCTATAGTCTTTACTTGTGATATTGCATCTTTCTGGGAGTCAAGGAGCTCTCCAGCTTATTGTTTTCATAGCAAGTCTAGTACCAGGATGAGAAAAAAACTAACAAGCGCTTGTCAGTTCTCAGCCATCACTCTCCTGACAAGCCACTCTTGTGGACTTCTCCTCTTATCTTCCTTCTTTCTCACCTTGCAGTCATCTGAGAAAGCACATTTCACTGCATTTGTGTGTGTGTGTGTGTGTGTGTGTGTGTGTGTGTGTGTGTGTGTGTTTGTGTGTGTGTGTGTGTGTGTGTGTGTGTGTGTGTGTGTGTGTGTGTGTGTGTGTGTGTGTGTGTGTGTGTGTGTGTGTGTGTGTGTGTGTGTGTGTGTGTGTGTGTGTGTGTACATGCTTGCCTGCAAGTATGTGCATGTGTGTGTATACGTGTGTGCTCACATGTGTCAGAAACTCGACATGATCTTGTCTCCGGTGAAGGCCTTGGATCACCCGGCCCTGCTCACTGCAGACCTGACAGTGCAGCTGAAGTAATCAATATCTCTCTGCAGTCAAAGGTGGGTTCTGCCATGAGGCCGCGGGGGTGCACTAATTGATGGAAACTCACCGCCGGCTAGCTCCATGCCCTGCGGCGTTGGAAGACGGCAAGCTAGGGCCTTCCTCTGGAATGGAAGGGGAAATAGAGGACAGAAAGGCCGAGATCATAATCAGGAGGGAGAAAGCTGTTTGGTTTTTGTCACTTTTGTCTGTTTACACGTATGGCACACTAGGATTTTACATACCTTGGACATGCTGCTTGTTGGGTGACATATTAGGCACTTTGGCAGTTTTGGCTGACTTTTGGTCTTATTCTGAATGACATTAATAAGAATGGTGTTTTGGTGTACAGGTGCAAAACCTGTGGTGGATTCTTTTCCCCATTTATTTATTTTTGCTTATTTTACTATCACTGAACCAACTGGGGTATATAATCCTGTCAATTACATGCATAACAACTGTTTCAAAGGAATTAAACTGAAGTAAAAACAGAAACATATAAACTGTATAAATGTTTGTGAGACACAAATAGTATTTGATTTTACTTTTGACTTACTAGAAACTAACACATTTCACAGGAAGTGTATTGATTTTAAACAAGTGGAAAATAATGGCTGAACAGGATGATAGCTTTGTGATCTATTTAATGCTACATAAAGTAACACTGAAGTTGATTTATTATATTCATCATCATAACCAGCCTTCTATAAACAAGGTGATGAAAACTACCTAAATAATGTGCCATATAACAGTTATGAAACTTCTTCTGTTCTGTTGTTATAACTTGTTGAAGTGACTCTGCAAATCATCTCATGTAGAAAAATTGAGTGTCCCAGAAGAAATAAAAGATACTTTGAGAGAATGCCCACTGACTTGCCTCTTGTTAAGAATATATTGTTATGGTGCAGACTAAGCACGCCATGATAATTACCATCAATAATTGAGTAAGGGGAAATGGTAGAGAGAGCTGCATTCAATGCTTGCTAAATGTGCCTGGGAGATGCTGAGATGGACAGTCTGGCTAGCTAGCTAATTTGGCTCCTTTTTATGTGGCATAGAAGATTATCTTTATGTTTCCACCCGCATAGCTTTGGCTCTTGTGAAACCTGGGAAGCGAACATGTAGTATTTCCTGCCATTGCCATTTATCAATTTTTTGGTAGTACATATCGATCCCAAAGAGCATCAAAACAACATAAAGTGTCTCATCCTGCAGGGCATAGTGGACTCATTCATGAATATGAGCCTTTAGCTTGATCATATAAAATATTCTAATGCAGAGCAATAACTTTGTCCTTATTGAGATCAGATCATAATGGATTTGTAGTTTAAATGAATGGAAACCAAGTTGTAAACAAGCATTATCTCCAGCTATGTTGTAAACATTACAAATCTTAAGATTACAATTATTAAATGAATATATTCAATTGAAGATACATATTTTCAGGATTTTGTTCTTCTTTAAGAACATTTACATGCACATTGGGAGTAGGTCATGTCTCTGGAAGCAAATATTGTAGGATCAAGTGCAAGTTCTCCTTTTTACTCCTTTTTACCTCTGTGTTGTACTCCGTATATTATGCTGACGATCTTGATACTGAGATAACCTTAACGCAGAGCTCGCTGGAGGGCAGTTGTTGGCAAGAGCTGTTGCTTGATTCTTTCGAAGAGGGAGCTTGCCTCTGAAATATGCCACGGATCTGTTGCAGTCCAATCATGCCCATGAATAATGTGAACAGCAAAAAAGAAGGTAGTCAGCCTACCGAGGAGAGAAAAACCTTGAAACTTACTGTATTATCAGACTGAAGAAATCTGACAAACATGTTGTGATGCACTATGCAGAAACCTTGTAAGCAACCAGAATGTTATAATTCAATTGGAAGACATTTTTCTTATTTCTTTAAATAAAGCATCAACAACCATGCAGTTTATACATGTTTGTAGTTATGGATTTGGACATGGGTTTTCAGCAGCACACAAGCTATAAAAACACGTTAAGCAGCCATAATTTAGCTTATATGTGTAAAGGACTGGTGAGTCTTCCACAACAAAGAAAGTTCAGAGTCAGTATTGACTGAAAACGATAGGCTACCCCCCTGGGAATAAGGTGCACTTTCCAAAATGTAAATCAGGCCTTCCCTGAGACACACGGGCTTCTTCCACCCCTGCTGCTCAGAGAGCTTTGCCATTCACCTTTAAACAGCAGAACAATAATCAATGGAGCATTATTAATGCTGAAATCATTCATGTGCATTCCTGTGGTTCCCTGCTGAGTGTAAAGCCACTGAAGTCATGTAGCCCAT
The DNA here is from genome assembly GCF_963691925.1 of Scomber scombrus. Lineage (NCBI taxonomy): Eukaryota > Metazoa > Chordata > Actinopteri > Scombriformes > Scombridae > Scomber > Scomber scombrus. The sequence continues at coordinate 26,163,400 of NC_084970.1, forward strand.
ACAGTGGATTGTATTACATTCACCAGACAGTAGAAAACTGCAAACACCGACCTGTGTTCTATCGTTATCCTCTCATCATGGCAGGTATGGTGTTAACATTAAAACACAAAGAAATTACAATGTTCCTCTTTTTTTATATCACCCAGAGACTTCATTGCTAGGACTGATCATGAACTATTAACACAGATCAGATGCCCCTGAGGCCTTTGATACCTTCTACTCTTCTTCTGCATCTCCTATCTCTACATTTCACTTAATCCCTAAGGTTTTTGGGCACCGGTATCAAGAATTTCAGTCTTGAGACATAGAAGAATCATGTATGTATGCTTCAATCTTTAATAAGCCGTGTTTCTTCGCCGTGTTACACACAAGCCTCTGCTCCATCCCTCAAAGATCCTGCTGTGAATTTTTCATAAACCATGTCTCTGTTTCTTGTTCATGAGCTGTCTCAATACACAGAGGCCTATTCCTTCCACGGAGTACAGCCCAGCGTATTTATTGGACATTAGAAGAGGGTGAGCGGAGCAGCAGTGCTCGGCAAAAGGAAGAGGAAGGAGTGAGCGCTCTCCTTCATTACAGGGGCCAGATATAAATCAAACTAATTATGGAGCCACAACTATATCGAACCCATGGAGAGGAAATGAAATGATCAGAGGCACGTCGCAGCTCAACACAGAGCGAGTTAATGAAAATATTAATTACCTGATGATATACTGGGAATCTGGAGCTCCCCTCCCTCCCCAGCCCCCTACCGCAGAGAGCATTTGTTTTAATTGAGTAATAATAAGACTGTTACATTTGGCTGAGTCACTTGATTTGAGTGGGTAATTGACCAATAAAGGCCCATGATAGCCAATTATAAATCCAATGTAGCGCTAATTACTTAGCAACTCTTAAAGTGTTTGACTAACACAGAGAACGTTAGACTTCTGTGCAAACAGTTATTTTAAAAGTCATAAAATAAACGCCAAGTGTGTTCACGGAGTGAGTTTGATCCATATGACAGATGCTAAATTAGTCCTAGTTGCCTCAATAACTGTCTTTCCCTCCACCTCACACACATGCCACCTCCCACCTAACATTTCAGTGTAATTTGCTGTTAATATCAGATTTTGGCCAATGATCGATTTCCTCTGTGTTTTCGTTCTGAATTATTCAGTAGTACACTTTATCTCCTCACCTTCCCCTCTCCCCTGGATCGCAGTTCCTCACCCCAACCCCCCACCTCTCCTTCATACCATTTGTCACATTGGTCAATAAGTGGGTGATATTTGGATCCTGACCGTGTGGGACAGGGTGACTTGTAGGGTGTAGATGCAAGGGTGGGGGGGACCCAGACAGATACTATTGCACAACAGTCAATCATGGAAATTAGAGGAGGTATCAACAGTAGTCTGGTCCACTGAGGTTTGAGGTAAAGGATGTTTTGAAGTTCACACTATTTTTAGGATGTCTTCATTTATTCTTTTGAATGATCGAATGAATGGGTTTTTCTGACTTGTATTGAGGACATGTTAATTAATTTATGTTTAATTAGCACTGCCAAAAAAAGGTTAATTCAACATGAAAACCCATTTGTAATGACAGGCCTTTTATTGATGTTAAGTTTGTAATTTCCTCTGCTTTTATTGACTTATAAATCATGCATTAGGATGCCTGCCTTAGATGAGTGTTACATACTTTCCTGTTTATTCCAGTAGCTTTTCAAATTTGTGTTACTCATTTATGTTTGAATAAGCAGAAATAATGGTTTAATGTAGGTTCCCATACTAAAAAAAAACAAAATTATGTCTACTTGCAAACCCTTATTATAGTTCATGTTTGTCTACAAGTTACAACCAGTTAACCATTATGTGATTCTTCCTTCTCAGATTGTTTGATTTTAATCATTTTTAGAGGCTTTGAAGTGGTAATTTAAATTATTTAATAAAAAAAACAAAAATTTTGAATAATTCAGAAACAATAAATAAATTGTTAAACAAATATGTTATAGTATAGTTATAGTCTTCTTGCTGTTCTTGTTAATAATTTTGCAACCCCTTAATGTATCTCACAACTCCATGGGGGTTTCTCAGATTAGAAGCTACAGTTTAATTGTCCAAACAGACCACGTGTACATGTATGTAAATGATGCAGAACCTAACAACACAATATTACATCATGTGTTTATTTGTACAGGTCAATCCTCCTTGATCAACTATTCAGCCATTTTTCATTTGATGCTTAATGTTAAAAAGGCCCCGATACATGTAATGACATTACATTTTCCTTCAAATTACATCAGTGTGGGTCAGCAAATGGACATTGCATTGTCCTAATATTTGTATTTTGTTTATATGTAAGCCAAAAACTAATTCAGACATTATACTCTACAATAGATGGAAAATACTGTCAAAAAATGTACTTATAAAAGTCAGTTTGTTTCACTCACCAAGGTGGATGTTTGGAGGACAAACTGATAATTCATTGTTAATTTACTGGATAATTAAATCCTATGTAATTACAATAATTACACCAAAACTATGCTCTGAAACACTTGCACAGATGTGAGCGTTACTCCGAATCTAAGCATAATTAGTGTTATCAATTTATCTAGCCTGATGACATGATGTACACAGCCCGCTACCTATCTGTCTCACGGGGAGCCCATGAATGAATTTTACATAGTTTGTGGCTTTCCTCCATTCAGAGTGACAGGCTAATCAGTACTTTGTCAAAGTCAACTCCAGCTCCACCTGTCACAGCTGTCAGTCTTCTGAAGGAGCCCATGAAGTCCCCCGAGTAATAAACTGGAGAGCTGATTTCACACCGTGTGACCTGCGAGGTGTGAAGTGGGGACGCTGAGGACATAACAATCAATGTCAGAACATGTGGTATTGATGAAAGGTGTCAGAAATGGCTGGAACTTACAAGGGATCCTGCAGGCACTTGGTGGCTGTCTCTTGGGCATGATTATGATTAGTACAGAATGTATTGTGTGGTATAACAGTGATGTAACGCAGCAGTAGCAAAGGTCTATTGGCTGGAGTTGAGAGGATCTTGGTGATGTGCTTTTGAGGAAAACATCAAACTTTTACCTGCTTCCTTTACTCTGTTAAACTCTCCTAAAGATCATCTCACTCCATACCACCTCCCTGCTGCAGGAGAGCTTTTCATTTCTTGTCATCTTTATTATGTGTTGGCTGATCGATTGGTGACAGGTTGAGGTGTGCTGATCTAACAGCTGTGTCATGAGTCGGATATTCCAGTAAGGGGATCTACAGGATGATATTCCAGTCTGAGTAACAAGAGGCTAATAAGATCACAGAGAGACGATCAATGGCGAGTAAGCTGAGCTCTCTCTTTGTCTCTTTATCTCTGAGACACTTGTTTTCTTTTTCCTCTTGAATGCTGTCTGCTTTTTGCAAGGTTCTCAAACATCTGCACAGTTCACTGAACATGTCATAGATGTTTTAGTAGGATGAGGGACTGCAGATGCTTCAAGTTTGTTTTAAAATTCTGTTAAAATTCATACAATGAAAAGAAGTTGTGTTAAGATGTGGGACTGCGTGTGAGCACCTGCCCTGTGCCTGAATTAACTTAAGAAAGATCTTAAGAAAACATTCTTATCTTCAACAAAGTCAATTCAGTTATAGCAAAGTGATGGATGTTGGGTGTAATATTAATCTGAGCATAAAAAATTTAACTTGAGAAAAAGGGTGACAGTTGAAGTCAATTTTAATACTTGCCATTTCTCCCTTAGGTTGGCGTTACATTATTGGGAGATTTGAACCCAGGTTCAGTTTTGTGCAGCCATTGTGAAAAATTATGTCGGTATTAATTTTAATGAAAAATAAATTTGTATTTGAAAGCTAAGCAAAGACAAGACAAAGTTGCAATAACATTGTGTGTTTGTGCATGCAAAAGCAAAAGGGAGAAAGAGGATGGTGATTTTTTTCTACCCCTGTCATGGGAGCAAAAAATCAAATTGCCATCAATCATCCAATTAGACTTCTGTTGTCTTGCTAAATGAGCCATGGGACTTTGAAGTGGCACAGCCCAGTGGAATATGCATCTGGAGAGTAGGAGGGGAGAAAAATGGAGAGATGAGAGATTGACTGAAAGATGACAAATACATTATACTAGCGTATTATTTGTATTGTCGCTGACATTAAAGGGGATAACTACTGTCTTCAGCCAATAAGGTTTGTGTGTGTGTGTGTGTGTGTGTGTGTGTGTGTGTGTGTGTGTGTGTGTGTGTGTGTGTGTGTGTGTGTGTGTGTGTGTGTGTGTGTGTGTGTGTGTGTGTGTGTGTGTGTGTGTGTGTGTGTGTCGGTGTAGGACTGCATCAACATTTGTTTCTCTGCAGGCTTCTCAGCCCGAGTTCAGCAAATGAGTTGAACCAACCTTCCTGGGCAGTTTTTCCTCTATACTCCAACAACTCGTGAAATATTTAACGTGCCTCACAGTAACCCCACTCCCTCTCTCTCTCTCTCTCTCTCTCTCTCTCTCTCTCTCTCTCTCTCTCTCTCTCTCTCTCTCTCTCTCTCTCTCTCTCTCTCTCTCTCTCTCTCTCTCTCTCTCTCCCACACACACAAAAACACACACACACACACACACACATACATCGTCCTCACTCTTTCACAGTTTTCTTTCTGTCATACCGGCTGATGGTCACGGGATGGAAACGTCAATGTCCGCTTAGGTCACCAGGTTTTAAGTGCAAGTGATACCCCAGCCCCCAGATAGTAGCCTACATGTCACACACACACACACACACACACACACACACACACACACACACACACACACACACACACACACACACACACACTGGTTGAACTTCACATCTCTATATTATTTCGTGGATGATTTCAGTCCCATCTGATTGTATTGAGACCGGGTGTGTACAGAGGTGGCTGGATACAAATTTGACACCCGGCCGATCGGCAGCTGCCGGCTGTTTAATCAACAGTGATGAATATTTGATGGCGTAGCGGCGGGCAAACGGTGGCCGACACTCTCCTCATTATCGAAGTCCATGTGTACAGAGGAAGATATTCAATATCTACCGATGGGGAACTGGCCTTCCCCCGGCCACATGAAATCCCTGCACAAAAAACAGATATATTATATGCAGCCAGATTTCTTTTTTCCCCTTTTAATGGAAAAATCATAAAAAATAATGGCGTTTTAATACATTGCAATTTATAAAACTAGACAATTGGTTCATTTTTCGGAATTTAATATGAGTAAAAACATAGTTGAACATTTAACTCGATCAATGAAGCGGTGGAACAACAACCTATGACATACTGTCATGTGAACATTTCTAATATTGAAGCTATGGCGCAGTTTAAATGCGGTGCTGGTATTTAAGAAGTTAATCATCAAAAGTACTCAGGATGATATCTTTCTGACTGATTGTTTCAATTGTAAAATTTCCCTGAAGTACTTATTTAATTCCTCTGTGTGAAGTAGTGTGTAAATGTTCACTTGGCACCACCATCCTACTGCACAACTATTTTGATGGTGTGGAAAAAAACCCTTTATGTATATCTGTTTGAAGCAAGAAACCCTGCAATGGTTATCAGAAAGTTAATTAAGACGTTTATGGTTGAGTGAGTCAGTACACCTTAAATACCTACTCAAAGTTCATCTGTGAAGTCTGCTGTTTTCTCTGTAGATGAATAAACATTCACTTCTAATTTTACCATATGAAAACTTTAATTTCAAACTTTAGAGAAAGCTCGGGAGAGGAATAACTTTCAGGGTTGCAACAGAAGGAACTTAGCAGTGAAGTGTTACAGTTTTGTGTTCAGCACCAAGGTCAGCGACATGGAAGACAAAGGTAACATCAGTCGGAATAGTCAGTATGCTACATGCTAATGCTTACAATGGTTCTCTAGTTTGTAATCTATTGGCTTAAAACAATAAGGCTTTAATGTTTGGCATTTGTTTTTTTTTGTTTTTTATGTGAATATAACAGTAAAAGTAAACAAAGTGATTCAAAATACGTTAAATGTAGAATACAGAAATAGCTAAATATTGCAGAACTAGCAATATTTTATGTTGTTGATGGACCAATAGAAAAGGTTGACTTAAAGTTTGAATTTGACTTTAGATTGCCAGAATTTGCACTGATGCCAATGGGAAATCTCCTTATATGGTGTCTGTTTCTCCTGTTTCCGGTCGCGTGCCTCCTCTCTTTACCACGCGCCCTCTGTCTGCAGCACGTGCGGCTATAATGACTACAGGAGACTGGGTTCAATACAAGGGTTCAAAGAGCACTCCGCCCGGGGCCACGACGGCAGGAATTGGGAAATAAATGACATTTAGGTAGTGAGACGGATTTAGCATAAAGTGACATTTAGGTGGCAATGCGTGTTTTTTGAATTAGCTGAAGCATCCGCAGCCTACCAGTTCAGACATAGACGAGTGTTTTGATGTTTTTAGTGCTGCGTTTTATCAGCGTGGATGTCAAGCTGAAGGGCTATAGGCAACAGGGGGGTTAAAATATAGGCCCTAGATTTCCGTCTATAGTTTCCACATCAGCTTCAAGGACACATTAAGATCAAATTGATACTGAGGAATTTAAATATAGGCTTTGTCTCATTTTTGTTGCAAATTAAATACCAAAAGAGTTGAGAAAGGCGTCACACAGCTGTCAATCACAGACACCCTCTGTGATTTCAAGGCTCTGCAGTCATCTTGGTAAGCAAGTTTTAGCTCCAGCCAAACTCAACAGCAGGGTTAGGGTTATCTCAGTGGTTGAAGATGTGCTAATCAGTGAAATCGACCACTGAAATGAGAATGGCTGCTTACCTGCAGTCTCTGGGTGGCAAAAATGAACTAATCTGGGAAGTTGAGTGTTTAAATCATAAGGGGTAATGACAGTACATCTGTGGACTGGCAGGGTGATGAGTCTTTAAAACTCAGATGTGCGTTCATGAAGTTTTAGTGCAAGTTAGAGAAGTTGATTCAACAGCTGGATTCTCTGGGAATCAATGGAGCAGCAAAGATTGCAGGGACAATAAGTTTCTAATGTTTGGTGCTGCCTTGAACACAAAAGAAAAACGTTACAGACATTTTTAAAACTGCAGCAGATGTTGAACTTGGTTTTGGATGATCTTGGACAATGAGGGCCTTTATGGGGGGTTTGATTGACTGTGCAGACATTGACTATTTAATGAAATCCTATAAAATACTGAAAATGTCAATTTGGCATCCAAAAGGCTTCAGCTGCTCATTCAATTTGGATGACACTATACTCTCTAATTAAAATTGTTATCGGTGCCTCATTTTATTTCTCTCCAAATTCAAAAGTATGTGACACTGTCCAAGCCGTTTTGGAAACAGATTACCACATCTTTCATCCTGTGTTTGTGACACTCAGTTAGAGTTAGATGTAGTCCATAAAGGAAAATCGCCACAAAGAAATGCAGTTAAACAGCTAAAATAAAGTGTTTTGGGTATCATGACTTAAAACTGCAACGAATTAAAGTGGGCGTGTGTAAATAAATAAATAAATAAAAAAGAAGAAGAAAAGAAAGAAAAAAAGCCTGGCCATCATTATATTTTAAGAATTATGTTGCTTGTAAACATATTTTAATGTTCCAATGCCCATTTATCTGATTTGTTTTTCTCTTGTTGAATACTTTTGGGTGCCATCCAGCTTGAGTTTTGTTAAATGCTATAAAAAAAAAAGTGTGCTGGCAGACTTTGAACTGTTTATGTGTGCGCTCCATACAAATATCAATTTAAATTGTGATTTTTGTTATGCAGGCAACCTGCATATCCTTGAAGCACGCATACCCGTTTTCTGTCAGTAGCTACATGACAAGAGGTCAGCCCCTCAAGATCAAATATTTTTTCTTACTAAATGACGGATTTATTAGACAAATAAGTTGTTCGTCTGACTCTGAACCCTCTGTGATTGAAATATACCCCTGTGTCAACAGCATCGCCTCTCAAACCGGGTCCCGGGCGATGGAGGGCTGCCACAGCGGATTACTGAGCAAATATAATGGGAAATGAGTGCAGATCTGAGGGATCTACCCCTCCACATCCCCGGTTTGACATTTCCGTCCAAAGGCCAACCTTCCTGTGCGTTGTTAGATCAACGGAGCCCTAGATGGGAGCTCTTTTTTTAAGACAGGGCAGTAGTAGTAGTAGTAGAACAATGTCAAAAACAAGGACGCACGCCAATTGAGAGAAACCGAACCAATGCAATATGTACAGTCCCCGTTTCTTTTATACTTGGGCTTGCAATGTTGTATAATTATAATGATCCAATCCATCTTAACCTGGGCGCCTAACAGCTGCGATTAGGGTAGGCCCGCTCCCTTCCGCTCAGAGCCAGTAAAAAGTCGTGTGCTCGTAAATCTAAGCGACTGCGTTACCATAACGTGTGGTGAAATCATTATTTGGCGACGTGGTGTCACAGACTCTCTCATCTCGTCTGTCAGGAATCCAATTTCCTTTTATTTACATCCACAGTATAGATTAATTACTCCCCCGACTAGTAGCCTGGAGGAATTAAGTTATGAGATCCTCTGGTAGGCTCCATGATTAATCCATCGCGGCCTGTGTGAGGAAACGAAGGAGGAGAGGGTACAGCCTGGAAACAGTGAGATACGATCTTTAAAATAGTTACATAATAATAATAATAATAATAATAATAATAATAATAATAATAATAATAATAATAATAATAATAATAATAATAATAACTAATATTCACATTTTCATATTATTGCATAAAACTTTTTGATTTTATAAAACTGGAAAATAAGGTTTATTGTTTTGTTGTATAATCATCTTTTTTGTTTTGCCCCAAGTTTATTGCATGCTCAGGTGGGACGTATTATTAGTAGGACGGGACAACTGCAGTCTGCAGGTAAGGGAGGGTGTGATGGTGTCACCTAAAGGATCTAGACATGACTACAGAGGAAAAGGCCCTTTCAGACCCAATAATGATAGCTTACGATCAGGGCGAAGCTGCGGCCCGTTATTGATAGAGCTTTAAGGGTTATGATATCGGTGAAGTTACTGATGAAATATCCCCCCCTGATTAATAGAGGACTCTGTCGTAACGGGCTGACATATGGTAGGCGAGGCAGCTGGGGACGGTACCTCAGGCATCCCCTACGGCCATTAACATATTAGAGGCTATTGTGCAGGCAGACAGTCCGACTTCATCCAGAGCCCCTGTGCAGAGAGACAGCACCCCAGGGCTGTTTGATATAGGCTTTCAATAATGCATTACTCTTCAATCCGCCAACGGAGCTGTTCGTGGTGCTGAAATTATTGCCATGTGGCGCGTGTGGTGCCGAGCGTGGAGTGTTGCTTCTCGATAGGTTGTGTTATATGCGGAAACTTTAAACACATAAGATAAAAATGATGTAAAAAAGATCTGATAGATAGATAGATAGATAGATAGATAGATAGATAGATAGATAGATAGATAGATAGATAGATAGATAGATAGATAGATAGATAGATAGATAGATAGATGAGAAAGTGAAGAGAGAAAAAAACATGTTGGAAAGTATTCTGGGTTTTCAGTTTTCTAATAATTACGATTATAAGAAGCAGGACTTTTTGCAAACTTGCATTATGGAAGAATATAGCGGTAATGAAATTGAATGTTGAGCAAAAAAACAGCAAAAGTATTGCAACGTGATCTGTAAGTCGCTAAAAACTAACATTGTAATTTATAAAAGCTATAAAGAGCTTTGATGTGTATTTATTTTTAACGTGAGCCTATGCTACACATTTAAAAAATGACGGTTATCCGTGACTATCAAGCTGGATGAAATCAGAAAATATTTTACTCACGTTAAGGAAGCTCACTCGTCTGTCCATGTAGCCAAAAGCTAAAGAAAAAGCAATAAGAAGCAGCTTTCTCTGCTGTTAAACAGCGGCTTCCCTCATCCGGCTGCTCCCCTGAAACCCTAGCTGTCTGAAAATATTGCATTTTATAGCAGCAAATCGCGATTAATATTGCATTACCTGCATTTAAAAATTCTGGATTTTTTTTTTATATATAGAGAGTAAAGAGAAGCCCACCAACAAAAGATAGCTGGCAGAGTGAAGAGACATATTTTGGAGCAGGGTTAAGGGTTATACAGTGGTCATTTTGAATTAAAGAAAATAACTTTTCATCTTTTTTTCCTTCTCCTTCTTCTTCTTCTTCTCTCTCTCTCTCTCTCTCTCTCTCTCTCTCTCTCTCTCTCTCTCTCTCTCTCTCTCTAAGCGCTTTATAGCTGCTCTTCAGTTATTCTGACTCTGCTGTGAAACTTCATTAAATTTTGATTGTTGAGCCTGCTTCAACACTGCAAAAGGCTGTAATTCCCAGACATATGTTTATTTATAAATTAAAGCCTAGTCTGCTGTAATTAATGAATCCTATTTTGTGTGTGTTCAAGCATTTAACTATATAATAAATAATAATAATACGTTTTATTTATATAGTGCCTTTCACAGGCCCAAGGACGCTTTACATACTGAAACTAAATATAAAAATAAATAAATAATAAATACATAAAAAGGTTGCTAAAACACAACATGCCTGTTACCTTTTTACTGCAATATAGTTGGCTCTAATAATAAGATGGATTGACCTGTTATGTAGTGTCAATTAAAAGTAGTAGTAGTAGTAGTAGTATATCAATAATAATAATAATAATAATAATAATAATAATAATAATAATAATAATAATAACAATAATAATAATAATAATAATAATAATAATGTATAAACCAAAACATTCACATTACATAACATTTCTTAAATGGCACATATATGTCGATTTGAAAATAAGGGGAAAAAACAGGACATTAATTATCTTCTGTTTTAAAGCTTGAAAAGGGCCTGTGATGTTTTTCTTTTAGCAGTCCTTGACTTTGATTTGGTTTCTATAAATGCTGCTAAATTTGAGTAATTTATTTAACCATGAACTGCAGACATCCAAGTGTTATTTCGATAGCTGAAACGTTCTGTGCATATGGTAAAAATGTCAGAGTAAACGATAAAATTGGGTAATTTTAAACCACACCAAACGAGCATCTCAGATTTAAAAAAAATATTTCAGTTTATGTGGAGTTGTAGACATGAAGACATATATCAATAAACACCCAAACAGACATTTAAACCCTGAACAACAGTGGTCAGTGTAGGGCCCAATCACAACCAGAAAGGCGTCGTTTTCTTTCTTCAATTTATTAGAAGATTGCTGGAACACACCTCCCCGTTGAATTTGGCTTACAGGATGAATAGTACCAATGAAAGTAAGAGGACAACAGAGGAGAAGTGGTGTGAGAGAAAGAGAGAGATAGAGAGAGATAGAGAGAGAGAGAGAGAGAGAGAGAGAGAGAGAGAGAGAGAGAGAGAGAGAGAGAGAGAGAGAGATTTCCATGATGCACATGTCAGCCGCAGGTTTGTAAACATACTTGTGCACAAAAGTAAAAGATTACTTACAACAACGTTTCCGTATAACAATTAACACGACAAACAACGTGGTGATCTCAATGTGAAAACAGGCATTTAACAGTGACTTACACCATCCACAAAATAAGGTCTATCAGCAGACAGCTCTACTGTGCGCAGTGATTCTTCTTCCAATGCATAGAGTGTTTGCACTGCAAACTGAAAACATAGGAAATATTTCTTTTTTTCGTTGTAACCTCTCCTCGATGAAGCAGACAAGGCTTTCGTGCTCTCTGTATCGGTTTGAAACTTTTAATTGTGATGCCAATGGTGTCGATAGACCCTATAATTTATTTCCAAAAAAACACAGGAGCTCACCTCTTATAGGCCTAAGTGATAAAGTGATGTTTGTATATACAAAATCATTTCGACATAACTGATCTATAAACCTAAAGGGTCCTTTGTGCAAATTTAAAATAAATATATCTATAGGTGTGACAGCCTGTAGAGGCTAAATTCCTGCCCGTGAATTTCATGCAGGCCTAAACATTTTTTCGTCAGTCATAAGTTTTCAACTAAATTTGAGTTTATAGCAGCCTCCAAATAAGAAAAAATTAACTGATGAATAAATGAACAGTTTCATGAATTATTCTATACCAACAACGACAAAAAATCAAACCAAAAAGCACAGTTCAACAATCAGTGAGGTAATTCGTAAATGGCTATACTTCAAATAATAGGCCTATCAGGAGAAAATAACTCGCTATTGAACCAAGCAAATTACCTCTGTCCACATGTTTTAAAAGGCAATGTCGACGTCGCTAAACTTTTCCCTCGTAACAACTGAGCGAAATTTTTGTGTAATCTGTTATTTGCATACTTCACATTCACCGATAACGTGAAAATAAACAAGATATATGAAGCCTCATAAAATGGGTAGCCTATCTAAAGCCCATTGTGCGCCAACGTGTAAAATCGCTGGAGACAAAAGACTGAAAATGGTGTCTTAGTGTCCCTTGGTCCCCAAATTCAGTCACACAACTTTTGTTGTTGTTTTTGTTTTCCTTTTTTTGCCCATCAGTGAGCAGCGGAAAATTTCAACCTCTTCTGCTTCTGTCTTTGGTTGCAAAACCACACTCGCACCACATTTTTTTTCAGGTCCAACTTTTCAGCTATAGCTGCTATTTTCTCGGACGACGGCCGAGGCTGTACAGCGAAGTAAGCCTCCAAAGACCTCTTTTCGGGGGCCGCTATCGAGGTCCTCTTGCGTTTCTTTTCACCCCCGTTGAAAATGTCAGGTTTGCTCATTTTCTCCCTCTGGGCCCCCTCGGCCTCCTCCAGCCAGGCCTGGAGGATGGGTTTGAGCGCAATCATGTTGTTGTGGGAAAGAGTTAACGACTCGAATCGACAAATTGTACTTTGGCTCAGTGATCCCACGCCGGGAATTTTGAGATTAGCCAGTGCACCGCCCACGTCCGCCTGGGTCACCCCCAGCTTGATCCTCCGCTGCTTGAAGCGCTCCGCGAAAGCCTCCAGCTCCCTTGGGTCTGTGTCCGAGTCATTGATGGAGGGCAGTCCGGTGTTAGTGAGCCCATGGGCTCCCTGACCCCCCCCGTGATGGCCCGGTAAGAGCCCGTGGTGGGTGAGAGGCGAGTTCATACTCATAGCCTGGTGGGAGAGGTGACTCAAGCCGTGCATGTGAGAGTGCGGGTGGGCAGAGGAGGTGGAGATGAGCCCTCCGCCGCCACCTCCGCCGCCTCCACCTCCTCCGCCGGCCCCGTCGTGCGCACTGGACATCAGGGACAGGGACGGCGAGCCGATGTGGTCCATGATGTCCTGGGGTTCCAGGTTCTGATGGTGGTGGTGATGGTGATGATGATGGTGGGCCAGCGGCACGGTGGAATTCGACGAGCATGGTACCGTGCTCATCGTGTGGTAGGTGGCGTCGGGCTTGAACGGGTGCGTCTTGCCCTGGGACACAGCGATATCCACGGCCGCCAAAGCCTCAGCCCGGGCCAGCAGGGTCTCATCCAAGCTTGCAAATATGTTACTCTGCAGCTGCAGGGGTGAAAAATAAAAGAGTGAGAAGGGGAGAATGCAGGGGTGCGAATTGGGTTGGAAAAAGAAAAGAAAAAAACAGAGAAGAAAGTGAGACGGCAGAAGAAAAAAGAAAAGAAAAAACATAAATAAATGTATGTCAGTCGGGACTTTTGGCGACACATTACACAGCCAAAGTATTCCTTCAGAAGTGGCAAGTCATAAAAATTAATACAAAAACAGTAAAGTCAGGCTTTGCCTGAGCATGCTTTCAAAAAGATCACAGACTATCCGAGTGATTGCCGTGGAATACATGAAAAAAACATTAAGTGCTCGTCTTGGCTGAATGTGCCTCGGAGCACCTCTTGTTATTACGCACAGACAGCTTTCAGCTCTACATGCAGCCGAGGCACGAAAAAAGGACAAAGTCGAAGTTTTTGGGGGATAATTTACCTGTGGAGTTTGTAGACAGGCTCTCCTTATAGCTTCCGAGCTGGAATGCAGGGTGGTGTACTTGTGCTCGGTCATAGAGGGATGCATGGCGAAGTGCGGCTGTTTGCTGTTCATGGACATCATCTTGGCGAGCTTCTCCAATTAAAGTGCACGGGAAGAAGGGGGGAAATCGGCTACAAAAGCTGGAAAATAGTCATAGATACACAGTGATCCTTTGCCTATCCAGTAATGATGCGGCTGTGTAGTGCGCCGAGTGCAGCCTTGAGCCCGGAGATCACAGAGATGCCTGCAGTCTCTCAGACGCACTCATCTGTCTACTGTTTCCCACTGCTGGGGATGAGAGAGGCTCTTACACCTGAGCGCCTCAGATCTCGTCAAGCCCGTGCTCGGCTGCTCTCGCGAGACACGAACTGCCAGAACAGTGAGCAGGCTGACAGATAAAAACCGCTCACAGGGCAGGCAGAAACATCTGGAGATAGACGCCTTCGTTTTTAAGGGCTCACTCCAATACATGCAGCCACAGAAATGCACCGGTCCCATTTGCCTTCAGGCCTAATTTTTTATTGTAGAGGCCGTAAAACATTGACTTAAGGCTGTTTATTTTAATAACCATCAATTTTAGATTGTTCTTTATCCATCTGATTTCAGGAAGGTTTTTTTCTAGGGTAATCTTGAGGGGGAAAGTGTCAAAAATACTGTCAAGTTTACTAAAAGTCCACAGTTTACTAAAAGTCCAAAAAAATATTACATTTAAGGGACATGTGATTGACTTGATCAGTTGTTTAAAGCTCATGCTCCCTGTTTACATCTCTTTTTGACCCACTGTCTCTCATCTTAACCCCTGCAAATAATGAGACCTCCGCCTCATCATCGCCAGATGAGCACTAAACAAATTGATTTAATACACCAGCGTAACCTTGTACACAGTCTTTACCTAAATTAATTAATCCCAATGAATTAACACTTCATTTGTTCAAACCACAACGGTTGCCCAATTAAAATTTCATGCAGCGATTAGAGGTGTGTGAAATATACATGATATCGTTAAATTTGCATAATAAATAAGGTGCTCTCTGCTACAATGGAATTACTGTGCGTGTGAGGTTAATGTGTGTCGTTACAGGCTACAACATGCTTTTATCGGCAGCGGATTAATAATTGCTACTGTTTAATGTGATACAGACCATCAGGAAAGCAGCACAAAAGAGCGGATAAATTGAGAAATTAAGATTTTTTAGGAATGTTTGTCCACTAAATATTATTAGGATTATTAGTTAAGTTAGTTAAAATATCCTTAAAAAAAGACAAAATGTCAATTTTACCGCAAAACTCTAAGCCTATCCAGCCTATAGTAGCCCGATGTAGTCAATTAAATGATAACATAGTGAAATAATAAAAACCATTACATAAACAAAACACAAAAGAAAATAAAGTTGCATACATTGTTTCTCATTGCAGTACAATTTTATTTCCCAACACACAACATTGTAATATTTCACTCAAAACACTGTTTGTCATGATAGTCCATGGGCCAGAGGCCAAAATTTCACTTGTTGGTACCACTCAAGGTGGCAAAGGTTACTTATAATTTTTGAAAACCTCCATGTCTGTAGATAATATTTTGGCATGATAACCCTTCCTGATTCACAGCTATATTACAGTTATCAGCTGTTGAAGTTAACTTCCCCCTTGGAAAAAATGCATTTTAGACGTTGGTACATATCTTGGTTTAGGCTCAGGTTCAGAATATTTTTCAATGTTTAAAAATATTTTGTTTAGTGTTATTTTAAAGGGGACACTCTAAGCTTTCATTTAAGCCCTTTTGTAAATCTTTATGACAAGTACAGTGATCACTGGAGCTCATCAAACTTTTAGTCACACACGTTTTTCCACAATTTTCGCCTAAATCATTTACTTTCTTTTAGTCCTGTGACATAAAGGAACATCAGGGACACAAAACGTTAATATAAGAATACTCACAGGACTCCAAGGATTCAGGAAATGTATAACATACCTATATTATTTTATTTTGAGACATGAATGCAGGCATATACAGAATAATCTAAAATTGTTAGTTTGGAACCCTCCACCTTTACCATGTCAAAAAATCAGTATATCAGTTTATCCACTCAGCGCTGTTTTCAGAGCGCTGTGTAAGTGTTTCATTGTCAAATCCATTCAAAATGTTTATTGAGAGAAAACCCAAATCAATGAAACTCCAGTCCACGTTTTCACTGCTACTGGCAGCATCTTGCACACGCTCGCACACTTGCGCTCACACACACACGCGCAAGGTGATGCTGTCGCTCCATTGATGCACGGACACCGGGAAGCTTAAGGTGGGTCAAACACTATCACAACTAAATGTTCTGGACATTGTTAAGTTACTGAAAATCAAAATGACCATTTAAATGTTGGTATTTAACTAAATGCTAGTATTTTACTAAATATTAGTATTTTGTCGCCTTTATGTTTCTGTGACAAAGTTTCTACACAGACTGTTCAGTTAGATAACCATTAAGAAGTGCTAATGCTACATTAGGTTGGCTGACAGTCTCTTGGTTTGATATGTTTGCTACCACAGACAACATGGACATTAGGATTTATTTTTTTTAAAGAAGAGGTTTATAGTTTTCTTATATGTGATCTTATGGAGCTATAACGAGGTTGTATGTTTTATTCATTCGAAAAGAGATTCGAAACTGAAATTCCAAATTTTGATATTGAAATTTGAAAAATAAAAATCTGTATTTAAAAAACAAAAGTAATTGTTTTATTTTGATTAAATTATTTGTTTTCATGCAAATCTTTTTCTTTTTACAGTTTCAAATCTAATGTTTTCCAGTTATAGAGGTTTTGGACCTGATATTGCTTTGTGGGTGTGGTATTTTGAAGTCCTCCTAGCAGTCTGATTGGATGCTAAACAGCCAATCAGGAAAGGAGTTGAACGTTGCAGCAACGTCTATGTTGCAGCCTCCCACAACGATACTGGGTTGCGTCTATAGCAACATCATAGCAACCATCTATAGCAAAAGCATACCAAGCGTCTATAGCAACAACATAGCAACTCAGCCCTTTGGCTAGCTCAACAGCCAATCAGGCTGCTTCCTCCCCTCCCAGTCTGTGGTTGGCTGCTGGTTTTGTGGTTCATTTACATACAACTCAAGGGGGGCACATGAAGTTTTGAGCACACATGAAGTTTTGCGTGCACATAGACTCTGTGAGCAAGCGCGCCGGGTGCCTGTCATTGCATAGAGCAGAGATTGAGCGAGCGTGTAGACGCCCACAGGACATATTTTTGTTTGCTCAGATTAATATTTTCTGTTCAAAATATAAATTGCTCGCTCAGATAAGTCTCACTGCGCTCTAACTAATGAGGTGTGCTCAGTTTTGGCTTGCAACTTGAACAGCTAAGTTGCTATGTTGTTGCTATAGACGGTTGCTATGCTGTTGCTATAGACAACCAAGTATCGTTGTGGGAGGCTGCAACGTTCAACTCCTTTCCTGATTGGCTTTTTAGTATCCAATCAGAATGCTTCCTTAAGAGGCAAGGGGGGAATTTTCAAAATACCACACCCACAAAGCAAAGGGCAAAAACCCTTTAACTGGAAAAGATTAGATTTGAAACTGTAAAAAACTGAAAAAGATTTGCATGAACACAAATAATTTACTCAAAATAAACTACTATTACTTTTGTTTTTTAAATACAGATTTTCAAATTTCAATATCGAAATTTGGAATTTCAGTTTCGAATCTCTTTTTCGAATGAATAAAACATATGACCTCGATTTAGCTCCATATGATCTGGGGTCAAACGCTTCCTCTGAATGTGATTACAAAATGTACCCAGAATTTTTCTCGCACTAGTATATTCAGATCAAAGTGTCAAAACACCTGTTAAAAGGAACCATAAGCCAATTGGTTACCGCGCATGCACATAATGGCAGTGTCCCTGCTTCCCTCCACATTTACCCACATTTTAAATGCCTCCTAGGCCCATGAATACATGCCTTAAATTTGAACAATTACTTGTAATCCCCATACAGCCCTTAGACCAGAACATTTTGAACACCATAGGTAAACTCTAAGTATATAATTGATACATGCTTGTTTGCTCATTATCATATACCTGCAATTAAGGTAAATACTAGTGTTCTGTTTTCTGATCAGTAAGTACTAACATTACCTTCAGTGTGTTGTTAATGCATGTGCTAAGATGATTTGATCATTTAGTTACCATTAGTTAAGATACATTTTGATTAATGATTTCTGATTGTATATTGCAGTTGAAAATTGACTTATCATGGCCACCGGTGAGAAAGTAAGGAAGAGCCCACTACCAAAGCAACCACAAATGGAATGTATTATCCACTGCTCTGATGATGGAGATAAATTGGTTTCACTTCAGAGTGTTGACTCCTGGAGAACTCTGCTCAGGGCAGCTCAGATCCGTAATCATGCACCAGTTTTAGAACTGGCAAAACACATTCCTGAGGGACAGATACCAGCAATCTGCTACCACAGGAAGTGCCGCAGTATCTTCACTATGAAGAAAGTTCTTGATGGCATCCTCAATAAAGAAAAGCAATGTGCTAGTGGCTCTGCTGAAGAGAAAGCAACTAAGAGAGAAGCTCGACATGCCCCAATGACATCAAGAACCTATGATATGGAGTGCATATTTTGTCAGAAAACTGACAAATATGTAAAGAGACAAAATATGAAAGACACACTAGTACAGTGTAGAGAACTGCGAGCTGATGCAAAGATCAGGAGTGCAGCCACAAGGAAAAAGGACAGCAGAATCCTTGCAATAGTTAGTAGAGACCTTGTAGCAGCCGAGGGACACTACCACAGGTCTTGCTATAGATTGTATACTAAAGAGGAGGGTTCTAAAGAAGGATTAGTCTGCAATACATCTGATGATGCTGAAGCCCAGTATGAAGCTGCTGTAAATCAGTCATATGATGAGCTGTTCCAATTCATCAGGATGGAGCTTTTCGCCAAACCTCAAGTAATGACAATGGCCGATCTAACTTCCAGACTGGTTGCTTCAATTAACTCAAAAGGAATTATCCAAGTCAAGGAATCAACCATTAAACATTTAAGAAGAAAACTTGAGGGTGAATTTGATGGATTCCTGCACATCTTTCCTGATGCCAAAGGAAAACTCCTCCTCTATCCAGATAACCTGTCAATTAGGGAACTTATAAAACAAAACCAGTCTCTTATTCAAGAGCTACACATCCTTAAAAGTATTGGTGCTCAAGATGCTATAGCCAGAGCAGCCATTACATTGAGAGCAGACATCAAGAGTCAAGATGTTCCTCAGTCCTGGCCACCTGAAGTCAAACCAGAAGTAGAATGTCCTACCATTCCAGAGTCGCTCAGTGTCTTACTTTGCTATCTACTCACAGGCTCTAATGATCTTGATCATGCAACCCAGAGAGTTCAGCGGCTTCTGCAATCATTTGGACAAGACATAGTATATGCAGTGACATGTGGAACGATCAAGCCTTCCAAGCATGTCATTCTTCCATTTAGTATCAAGTCATTGACAGGGAATGTAGAGCTGATAAACATCCTAAATCGACTTGGTCACTGTGTGTCTTATTCACAGATGGAGGAGATCAACACTGCCCTTTGCCTTCAGAAACTCTCATCATTAGGGAGTGACATAGCCTTGCCTGCTAACATCCACCCTGGTATATTCACAACTTTAGCTTGGGACAATATTGATCGCCTTGAAGAAACTGTAAGTGGTGAGGGAACATCTCACAGAGTTAATGGAATCGCTGTTCAAGCAAAGAAAGTCGACCAAGTTCCTGTCCAAGCCAAGCCCACTGTTGCCAAAACAAAGCAGAGAAGCATCAGGGCACCTGCACTAACGTTGCCTACCTACAACGCTGGACAACGGGTGGGGCCACCACAAAGCAAAACCATCTGCACGTTGCTTGGAATAATAGGAAAGGGTTTTCAAGATGCTGGACTCCGAGATCTCTGCATTGAATCTGGTGTTATTGCAGAAGGTTCTGTTGCTGGTGTTATGGATGGCCGCAAGTACAACAGGGCAGTGCGATTACACAAGCTTCTGTATGAAGCTCTCATGCGGCTGACATGGAATGGTTTCCTGTCCTGGTTGGAAGCAACTCACCTGAATGACATGGTTCACCTGGAGGACACATTGAGGGCAATTGACAGCCTTGGGAAAGAGGTCTCACAAGCCGCTTTAAAGGAGGTCCTTCAGAACAGCTCTTGTACACGCATCATGGAGCTTTTTGAAGTCTACAGGGAGTTTCTTAGGGATGGAAATGGCAGTCTCTCAGCGTTCTGGATGTCCTATTTGGACATGGTTGAAATTTTGTTGGGGCTCATTCGAGCATCCAGAGAGGGAGACTGGATGCTGCACCTGGCAAGTATTCGAGCAATGATCCCTTGGTGCTTTGCTTACGACAGAATGAATTATGCACGCTACCTTCCCTACTACTATGCTCAGATGTCTCAGCTGCCCATCACACACCCAGATGTGTACAGAGAATTCATGGAAGGAGGTTTCTCAGTGCAACTGGGCTCCACCAATCCCTTTGGCTGTATCCCTGTTGATCAAGCTATTGAAGAAACTGTGAACAAAGACACCCAGACAGCTGGAGGGACAAAGGGATTCAGCTTGAAGCCAGGAGCTGTGACCAAATATTACCTAACAGCCGAGTACAGAAGCATGTACCTCAGACAGCTGAGAGAACTGATAGGTCAAGGCAGTTCCCAGCTGTCCCATCCGGATCTACAAGGTCCAAGGATCAAAAGAGATGAAGAAGATGTCAAGTCTCTCATTGACCTGATGGAGAATACCTGGCTCAATCCTATGGCCCCCAATGGCATTGGTCTGGGTAACCTCTCCACGGGCTCCGTTGCTCCACCTGATGTGAGCAGGGATCTCTTGAGAGCTCCTGAGATAGGAGAAAAGGCCTACCAGGTATTCAAGCAAACACGGTTAGAAGAGGACCCGCCACCTTTAAAATTCCATGACAAGATGACCAAGCAAAGTCTGAAAACATTCTCAAATATCAGCATAAAAAGAACTCATGGAAAGAAAGCTCAGGAGGTGGTTCTAAAGGCTGATAGAAATCTGTTCAGCCACATGATCCTTGTGGCTGAAAGCAGGAAGGTTAATATGAGGGATGTCCTTGCTCACCCACTAGGCCCGTTGCCATGGGCACTGGCAAATCCTGATGGGTCCTTACGAAAGACAAACAAGGCTGCACTCGCCAGAGAGCTTGAAAAGAATGTGTCTCCTACAGAACACATCCCAACCCCATCTACCTGCATCATTGATGGGATGAGCCTGGTGCAGAAAATGAATGGTGACAACAAAATCTTTGCACAGGTGGCAGAGTCAGCCTTGACTCAGGTTCTCCAGGAAGGAGCACAAAGTGAGAGGATTGATGTTGTTTTTGATGTCTACTGCCAGACTTCAATCAAAGGTGCTGAACGACTGAACCGGGGTGCAGAAACAACACTCCAGTACAAGAACCTCACAGGGGGTCACCATGTCAGGCAGTGGCGAAAATTCCTTTGCAGTCCTTCCAACAAGACCAGTCTCATTAAATTTCTGGTGGAAGAGTGGAAAGGCCCACTATACAGAAAAATGCTTCATGGTAAGGTATTGTACATGACCTGTGAGGAAACCTGCTACAAGTTGACCAACGATAAGTGTGAGGAAGTAGCAGAGTTGCACTCAACCCATGAAGAAGCTGACACACGTTTGCTCCTGCATGCACTGCATGCAGCTAATGCAGGCTCAAAAGCAGTTATCATAACAGCTGAGGACACTGATGTCATGGTGCTTTGTCTTGGCTTCCAGAAAGACATTGCCTGTCCCATCTACCAGAAATGTGGGACACAGAACCGCACACGTTTTGTTGACATCAGCAAACTGGTAAGCTCACTTGGAAACAGCATCTGTGACAGCCTAATTGGCTTCCACGCCTTCACAGGCTGTGACACTGTCAGTGCATTCGCCGGTCGAGGGAAGCTGAATGCCCTGAAGATGGTCAGAAAGGACACTTCCTGCCAAGAGACTTTCAGCCAACTGGGAAAGTCATGGAATGTGAGTGATGAGCTATTCCAGAAAATTGAGCAGTTTACCTGTCGCATGTATGTTGCTAATAGCAGCACTGCTGAGGTAAATGAATTGCTCTACCAGCTCTTCTGCACTAAAAGGGGAGAAGTCGAGTCCAGCCAACTGCCACCATGTAGAGACTGTCTCTTCATGCATGCTCAACGAGCCAACTATCAGGCAGCAATCTGGAAGTGCTGTCTGCAAGCTACTCCTGTGGCGCCAACCCCTCCTCAGTATGGATGGACAGACAATGATGGCAAGCTGGCCATTCACTGGATGCGCTCCCCACCTGCACCAGATGTGGTCTTGGAGCTGCTATCATGCAAGTGTGTGCGTTCATGCAAGTTGCCAAGTTGCACGTGCCTGTCAAATGGACTAACCTGCACAGACATGTGCAGGTTACAGACCTGTAATAACCAAAAGCAATTGGATGATCCAGAACCAGACTTTGAACTTAGGGGGTCAGATGATGAAAGAGATGATCAGTTTGATGAGTAACACAGTGTAATACAATTCTGATGGTATTACTGTTATAGTAATAGTAGTAGTAGTAGTATAGCTTGATGCTCAGTGTGGTGATTCTGGACCTGGTTACCCTTGTTAACGCAATCTAAGTGCACATAGAGCTTGATACCAGTAACATTAATTATAATATATCCCACACTGACCAAGTTCATGCAAATGTCAATGTTGTTCATAGTTTTTCATAGTTATTAAATCACTGTGGTAACTTATTATACTCATTGTCTATTGGAAAGAATGTATAAAGACACCTTTTTGAACTAACTGACTTTGGTCTGGTTACTTTCTGAGTAAAGCTGCGCTTAAAATAAAAGGCTGAAAATCACCCCTCGGAATTGAGTAATATAGGTATGTTATACATTTCCTGAATCCTTGGAGTCCTGTGAGTATTCTTATATTAACGTTTTGTGTCCCTGATGTTCCTTTATGTCACAGGACTAAAAGAAAGTAAATGATTTAGGCGAAAATTGTGGAAAAACGTGTGTGACTAAAAGTTTGATGAGCTCCAGTGATCACTGTACTTGTCATAAAGATTTACAAAAGGGCTTAAATGAAAGCTTAGAGTGTCCCCTTTAAAATGATACTAAACACAATATTTTTAAACATTGAAAAATATTCTGAACCTGAGCCTAAACCAAGATATGTACCAACGTCTAAAATGCATTTTTTCCATGGGGGAAGTTAACTTCAACAGCTGATAACTGTAATATAGCTGTGACTCAGGAAGGGTTATCATACAAAAATAATATCTACAGACATGGAGGTTTTCAAAAATGATAAGTAACCTTTGCCACCTTGAGTGGTACCGACATCTGGTCTGGCCCATGGACTATGATGGTCTTCAGTAAGTCTTCAGTATGGCATGTCATCTTAAAAAGTTAACCATGAGGACCATGTTTACTTAACAGCTTGAAATGACAAAAAACAGGCAAGTAGACTATATTTGATCAATGTCTCAGCACAAAAGAGAAATGCACCACAGTGTTTGTTCTACAACAGACAGATTTCAGATGGTAAAGTTTTGTTTTACGCAAAGCTTTAAAAAATCTATTTAACAGCCACAAAAATACTATCTGACAAAACTGTCACATGTTATCTGTACATAAAATAACAGACCAAATACCAACAGCAGACCATATGTTACGACTTAAACATTGCATTTCATTAATTTATTCTGAAGCAATATATTAAGTTTAAAGGACTTGCCTGATGATTTTCCAGTTTTCTTATTAACGACAAATCTCATGTACAGAGCCAAACCAACAAGTACTGTATAAGTGTTATGTGAGTATCCAAAGCCTGATTTATCTTATTCGTCTATGCCATAGACCTCCGTCGTTGTCCGAGAAGTTTTAAATACTCCTCAGTAAGCCACACAGTTGCTCTGAGTGACAGTCTTTTGCTATAAAGAGCATGGTGATATCTTTTTTTTTTAATTTAGAAATGGCTCCAAAGACTAAAATCACATTTTCAGTGTCCAGAGTATAGCTCTGTGCATTTTCCACTTACAGGGCTTTCCTAGCTTGTTGTGTTACACATCACAAACTCTTGACTTTGTACTGGAGTCAATTAATTACTAGGCAAACTGCTGTGGCCATAATCTCCATAAAGAAGGAAAAGGTGAAGTGTTTTTTAATAGTTTGTGGTCTATGGCACAGAGGAATGTTAGGATTTGGATATACACACTTGTAAGTAGGATCAATTCATTGTTGGTTTGGCTCTGCACATGAGTTTTGAAACATATTTCGAATTTTCAGCCATATCCTATAATGTCTCCAGCCTTGTGTGGATGTGGAAACTGACCAAAACACATTTCAGCTCATAGTGCGGAGAGAACATACTGATTCAGTTTGTAATACCTTCACATGAGCTTGGAAAGTTTTGTGGGACTGCTTGTATTAAAGGGACTGTGTGACTTTCTCTTAATTGGCTGGCCAATGCTCAGGGTGTGTCTGTCTCTTGTGTTCACAGGTTTACTGGTGCTGCTGGAGGAAGAGGAGGAAGAGGGGTTTACATGATCATGGTGTTGGCCAGCTGGACTGAGAGAGCCAGAGGGACCGGGCTTATTCTCTTCCACCGAATCAAACAGCAAATCAAAAGACAGTTCTTCGGTCTGAGAGGCCTCTCCATGCTCTGCACAGCCAGGGACACTGCTCTCCCCTCCGGAGACCAGTGGACAAAAACTTTCTTCTGCACTGCCTTTTGGAGCCTCTTTACTATTCACGGTGCTGTCCATGAGGTCACGTGATGAGCTGTCACATTCTGTCACACGTTTGCCATCACTGCTCGTCGAGACATCGGTGCAGGTTTGTAGTTCTGGGACGAGAGTGTTGTCCAAGTCTGTAGGAGGGGAGAGTGCTAGGGAGAGCTGAGACCCCCGGCTACTGGAACTCTCTCCATCCAGCATCATGGAGTCCAACTCGGAGATTTTATCAAGGTAAGCGGCATCCATGGAGGCTTCACTAGTTATCTCGAAGCTATCGGGCTCCTCTAAAAGACTGGTGGATGTGGATCTTTTCACCAAGCTGTCTTTACTTGCACCTGGACAGGATTGGTCATTAGATTTAGATCTCTGCCAAGCACCCCAAAAGACAGACTTTGAGGGCTCCACATCAGTATTTGACGGCAAGCCTTTTGGGAACTTGTCAAGGCTACTACATTGGTTGTCTGTGGTGCTGCTACTCTTACCGGGACTAGGAAGTTCTTCAAAATTAAGTTTCCTAAGATAAGACGCAGGTTTAAATGCAACTTTCTTCTCACGGATGCCAGGGCTTTTCAGTGTCAAGGATTGGAAGGCAGTGGATGGAGTGGAGGGTGAAAAGTCAGAGGAGGTGCTACACAACTCCTCTCCTTTCTGGTTTTCAGTCACATTCTTATTCAGCTCCTTGTCGTCTGCAGATGGCATGAACATCAAACTGTGATTTCTAGAAAATGTCTGGCATTCTGCCTCTGGATTGCTGCAGATCGACCCCCTCTCATTATCGCTCAAGCTCCTTATCATCATGCTGACTTTCTGTTGCTGGGTGAGGGTTTCTGACCTGGCCTTGCTATTCCCGCACGCCTCCTGCATTTCAAGAGATCTCTTTTCAGACTTTCTGGTTTGAGATTCAAGGTCTTCAATGTACTGGTCACTGCGCTCCAGAGCCTTCTTCAAGTGGTCCACCTCACGTTCGTACTGCTGGATTTTTGCTTCCAGTGCTGCTACTGTATATCGACCAAACCTGGGGAAAGTTCATTTTGTCTTTAAATATATGTACAACGAGAGCAGGGAAAAACAATGTAACTTTTTCTTTAAATACATTCACAAGTCATCATGTATTTATTTGTGTGACCCTTTTTTAAAATTTGCCCAAGGAAATGTAACTCAAGTTGATTGCTTAAAATGAAGTAAAACTGATATATAAATAAAACAATTAACTTTGTCTTTTAGAATATCAATTTAGATGTGTTCTGTAAATAAGAAACGGATTATAAAATCATTACTAACTTTTACAATAAGTCACCACATCCAGTTTTTTTCATTTAGCTGGATTAAATCTCATTGTAAGAAACGCTGAAATGAAAGTGAATGTCACAATCTGTAATTGTTCATCTTGTCTGTGCAGAGACTTCGAGGCAAGTGCCAAATACTTTTACAAACTGTCCTGTCCCGTAACTAACTGGGTATGCAGGTGAATAAAAAAAGTTGCAGACAGCGCTCACTTAGATTTTATGTTTTATGCTGGAGCAGAATGTAAATGTGTGCATTAAATGAAACAAAGAATATTGACACATATAAATAACAGACATTAAAATAGGGTTAAGAAAATTGTTTTATCACAAAGATACTTACTTCTGAGGAGATCTGCTCGTCACCTCCGCTTTCAGTCTCATATTCTCTTGTACAAGGTCGACATTTTGAGACCGCAATGCTTTATTTGCCTGAAGATGGGACAGTAACACATTTGTGACATGACGGATTACAATTCCACTGAAACCACTCAGACATATGCTACACAGAAAGATGCATCAATGAAGCTCATCTTTATCAGTGTCTCTACTGAGAAATGGTAATACCTCCTTAAGCTTGTCCATGTCCTGCTTTACTTTATCGCAAACATCCGTTGCAGCTCGCAGCTTGTTTGTCCATTCTTCCAGGACATAGGGGTCGACTTTTTTGTCGTCCGTTTGCACTGAATCAATACTGCAGGGGTCCAAAGCAGTCTTCAGTTGTGACTCCAAATTTTGATTTTTTGTTTTAAGCTCCTCATTTTCTCTGAGGAGTCCTTCAATTTCTTCCTGTTAGAGAGAAATCATATGAAACTGTGAACAAGGTGAAGAAGGAAACACTGGTTAAACAATGACTCAGTTTCTTTATCATCAGAGCTCTTGGCTTGTCTGTGTGCTAGGGAAAGGTATGTTACAACAACAACAGGTGTTCTCTCTCAGTATCTCTTCCTGCTCCAAGTCAATAACTATTGTAAATGCCAAGTGCTAAGACGACCAATTAACCGCTCTACCAAAAACCAAAGCTGTATCAATGATAAACTGTTAAACTCTGTTGATTCAGCCAATGCTAACATTTTGTGGTGATAAGTCCCGTAAAGAGTCTGTTTAAGAGGATCGCTTGTTCTTGCTTTTGAGTTTACTGCGAATGGCATGAGGGACTCATACCTCATACTCCCGTAGAAGCAGTTCTCCTCTGGTTTTTCTGAGACATTTCCTCGTGGAGGGGCTGTCACTGTGATCACTCTCATTTGTGCCTCCTGTAGCAGAATATATGAGTCCAAAAACATACAGATTAGACACCAAACACTATGTATAATGTAGTGACTTACAATATGAAACAGGATTTTACAACTCTGGGAAGATATCTCTTTTTTTTTAATCTCTCTTGTAAATCGATCAACCAGGTAAACTGTAGAATTACCATTCACATAAAAAAGTGCAAATATTGGTCTAAATACAGACTTATATATTACTATCCAGCTGCTACCCAATAACATGTAAAATGAAAGGATAATTATGAGAAATGGGGATGTTATCCACTTGCAGAGAACTGTGTTGGATTTTTCTGTGAAAACAAAGTCTTTAAATCTTTTAAAATTTGTAGCCATCCCTTTGAAGTAAAACTTTGGATAATACTGTTTACATATCACCAACTGCTGGATGAAAGGATTGAGATCAAATAAATATCTCTTTTCAGCACAAATATGAGTCCAAGGAACATACAGCATAGTGTGAGTTAGGCAGGAACTTGCATCTTTATAGGAGGATAGCCTTCAACATATGAAAGACTCACCTGGATTTCTCTCAGTTAGGAGAGTGTACAGAGGACAAGACTTCTGACATGTGTGCAGCCAGTGTGCATTTAAATAACTATCACAACTGAAGGGGGATAGAAAGAATTTTGATAACATTCCTTACATTTTATGTGTATTTTTCTTAATTGTTTTTAAAAGACAAAGTGATGCATTACAGTTCAAGTTACAAAGAAAAGCAAAATGCAGCAATAGTTTTTAAAACTATGCTACAAGTTTTGCAATAAATATTGTATTGCATGGCTCAAAGCATTCAGAGTCCCTTTAGCCAGGACTGAGTTTCATGTTTGCATGTTAGTGAGGAATGTTTTTTTATGGAGGAACAAAACTCCACATGCATGAAAGCAAACATGCATTTTAACATCACTTCCCAAATATCTCACTAACATCCTCCTGTCTCTGCCATTTCTGATGACATTTCTCACCAAGTCCCAGAAGTGGAGGACCATAACATTTGGTTAAAATGTGACACAAAAAGTTTCTCACACCAAAAGTGTCTTCAACTAAAACAACTTGGAAAATTGCACCTTGGTAAATACTTTTTTTGGTATCTGATACAGTAGCATGGCTCCCCACTTTATTAAAGATCTATTTGGTTTGGTGGATCAAGAAACACTTCTATTGGTCTCAGATAAGTGAATCTCAGAGTTATGTGTATAATGCTACAGTGACAATGTTAACCACAAGTTTGTGATATGCATGTAGAAGTCATACTACAAACTGAAAGCACATCTTATCGAAGTGCTAAGTCCAAAAAAACTGTGGTATCTATTTCCAAAAAGACTCAGGACCCTGTCAGCTGCTCCTGTTGCAATTTCCTTCTTACTACATTTAAGTAAAGTATTCCTCTCTATCTATCAAAGAGCCAAACTGGCATTGAAACAGAACTTTTCTGAATGCAATAGTGTGTCATTTGAGAGAAAAAGATGGTAATACCAATCATAATCCAATAACCATGTATTTTGATTGTTACTTAAAACACATGCTGAGCTTGCATCAGAGATACTGAAATTACCCTGGAAACAAACACGGTACTTGTCTGACTAAACATAGTTTAACTGAATATCAAATGTGAGTTTTTCAATTAAAAGAAACTTCAAAGTGATCACATGTCACTTAAGGAACAACTGGTAAAACGCACATCACATCTACTTTAACACTTGAACACACAACACAATCACAAGATGACTTATTTTAGCATGTCACGATGACTCAAACCTGAGAAGCTGCAGGCAGATGAAGCCTCACATTTACCTCTTGGTTCGTGTGTCTGAATGGAGCGAACTTACTCACCGATGATTGCTCTGCAGGGGCTCTCTGCCGTGATGGGCACTCTGCAAGTGGGACACTGGCTAGCTTTCTTTAACCACATCTCCATGCAGCATGAACAGAACACGTGGTGGTTTCCACAAATGACCGGCTGCTTGACCTGAGGTACACAGACAAAAATATGTGCAAATTATTATATAGTTAACCTTGGTTATAACGTGCACCAAGGCCAAGAAAACTTCATTTAGCCAACGTAAGCTGCGAGAACTTGTTGTTACGTTGAACATGTACGTTAACGTTGCTAGGCAGCGGTTTATATCGTATCACGTCATCTTTGTTTAACGCTACGGTGGACGGCCGTTAACGAGTTTTTAAAAAAAACAGAGCGGCAGTTACCTTTCCGAGACATATCTGGCACGATATGGGCAAAGTCAGAGAAAGCGTCGATGTCTGAAAGTTGAGAGCCATGTTTCAAAGAAATACAAAGCACATACATACAACATACAGCACACAAAACACACACACACACACACTTCCCTTGGGGAGGTACAAATTTCCCACCCGTATCCGCAGCGCGCCGAAGACTCAAAACCTACGGAAAGCCAAAAAGGCCCAAAAGGTCAAAACTGGGCGTTCGCGAAAAAAAGAAAAGAAAGCAATACAATAACGTTCATCTGTTAGTGAGCGTTACGCCAGTCTGTCAGGTAAAGTCAAACTTGTCGCCGTGAAAAATGCTTAAAGAAAATGTGGTCTTTACAACAGGTGTGAAACAGATTTGAGTTATCTCTGTTATACAACAAAAACACGAGAACTCCAAAATAGGCTGTCAGACACATATCTCAGCTACTTTGCTGCTTTATCAAGTTGTAACGCTGGCGTTTTTTTACACAGACATGGGGCATCATAGGACTCATTTGGGCTGTCACCAACTACCGGATTAAGTTAATGTAAGTGCAACATTTACTGTCCTATTAGGTCTAATATCTGCAGTTTGCATGCTAGATGTTTGACTGTCTGCAACCTGTCGCTGCTGGAAATTGGGTTAATAAGAGCAGAAATGGTATCCTAACCAAAATAATCAGCTAAAAGTAGCCCAAAAGCTCTGTAGAGCTGCAAAACAGTGCAATAACTCTGTGGGTTCATCACTAAACCAGCAATCCCATCACTTTACATCAGCCTACTATTTTATTGTTCATATTGATTCTGTGACTGCAAATACAAAGCATGAATTTATTTTTCCTAAGAGGAAATAACAAAACTATCAAGGTTCAGTATTAACAAATTAAAAAGGTGTAATTTAGATACACCTCTTAACAAAACTTTAACTTTGTAGTTGGCTTACTCCCACTTTTCCTATGAAATTAAGTCAAAAATGAGAACTTGGGAGATTTGAGGAGTAAACTTACTTCAATTTGATTGCAAAAATAAATAGGTTAGAATACATAGTAAATGTTGAATCCTTAAGAATCAGCACAAATGTTTAGCTACTCAATGACACTTGCACAAATACATAAGAAAAGGTGTCACTTTATCTTTAAAGCTGAAAAATGAACGGGCTTGAAAACATTATTAGGATTCAGCATTTATAATGTGTTTTAAGACACATTAGCATGTATTTTTGCAAGTGTCTGTGAGCATATATTTGTTAATGATTTGTTTCTGGATTTTCAGTATCTTGAAGGCGCTAAGAATTTGACATACTGTAAAGTTACCACTCTCAGATGTGTTTTAATTTTCAAATTCCAGCACTTTCTCATACTAATATCAACCACCAGTGAGTGAGCTGTCTTGTGGGCCACATTCAGCACATATGAAGTATGGACGCTTGAGATTACCTTTATTAACACCAAACATATTAAAGAAGTGCCAATGAACTTTTTCTCCTTGGACAGATTTTATGCTATAATTAACATGAAAGAGGGACTTGGTGCTCTGAGAGTTGTACATCACACTCTTATCATATGCATTTTCCAGTATGCACATGGAGATGCTTAAAATGGGGTGTGATTTGCATAAGAGCAATACACTGGAAAATAAATGTTAAAACTGAAACTGAAATAGCTGGTCCTAAAAAGATTTTTCAAAGGTTTAATATTTAACTTGCAGATAAGGCAGCGTACACATACTTTCTATTTGGGTTAAAATTAGCATGTAAACAAATATTCCTCGAGTAACTTCTATGTATTATTTACACAATAAGAATTATGGCAAAACTCCAAAATAGAAATAGTTTTCTATAGGTTAATGTGCTCCCAATAACAACTAACAATGTAACAATGTCCTAACATAATGAGGTTTTGTTTTTCATATTCATTGTTTTGTAACAATGACACGTTTATGAAAAATAATCATAAAATTAGTTTTAATTAAATATCAAAAAGAAAAACCTCTGCATCAAAACATGACATTTCTTACTTCTGATAGCAACAGCTTGTATTTTGCAAACCTTTGTCTCCAGCAAATTTATAAATAATAATACAGAGTGATAATATTAGCATAATTTCTGCTACAAATGACATCTCAAGCACAGTTTACCCCTCGAGAGCCATTACTCAAACCAACATGTCCTGCACTTCATTGTATCTCAAACCAGGACATCTTCTCAGAATCTAATATGATTACAATTGACTGACTACAAAATAAGCTTGTACACTCATCCCATATAAAAGTCGTTGTTTGGCTGTTCACCGCAATATTAAATAGATCACAGGCCACCATGTGTTGTCACTCATTTGTCATTGCACCATTTGATTATGGGAACTTCTGCAGTAATCATTAATATGTTTGATTAAGACAAAGTAAGTTAAATGTTGTATCATTTGAAATTATTCTGATTTTATCTTTTAACATCACCAAATAAGAATTGATTAAAGCATAAACTGAGTTTGAAATGCCATATAGACATATTTAATCAAGGAATTATTCAGACATGTACAGATATTTTTCGTAACCGTTTCTGATTGGACCAAAAAAAATAAATCTGGATGTATTCGCCATCTTACAAGCTTTTATTTAAGCCCATATTTGTCTCAATCGCACAAATGACTTCAAAGAGCACCTGACACACAAGATGCTGTCAGACACACTTTCTGCTGTGCCACAAAATACCTTCAAATTGTAACTGAAGTGGAACAAACTGAAACGCAAAAAATACCCATTTTCGAAAGGTCCCATTGTCCCTCACAGATTGCATTGCTTTGCAACAGGCTAGTCATTAATTGGTGACAGTCAATTAATCACAGTTGGTAACAGACGGCTGCATCTATTGATCTTGTCCGAGGACTTATTTTTCATCCCTAAATGACACCGATTGCCAGATTTGACCAGCATGTGTAATGGACAGTGAAGAACCAATGACCCGAGTGTCAGTCTTACCCCTGGTCGGGATCTGGATCCCCTCCCCCATCTCTGGCAAATAGCATCTTTACCATTTAGCTTGGAAAGGTTTAGACTGCCCTAAGAGCACAGCAGCGAAACAGTGCGCTCTGGTGCTCAGATGACCTTTTCTGTTTAAGGCTTAATCTCTGACAAATGCTTGCTTTAATTAGCCTGATACCCCCTGCTTAGACTGCCACCCCAGCCAGCTCCTCTCTCCCCCTCTCTCTCTTACTCTACTCTTCCCTCTCTTCCCTTCACTCCCTTACGGGAATACTCAAACACACATCAATGTCATATAGATAGGACTGATTTGACAGCCAGGTAGCCAGAGGTGGGAGAAAATGGGAGACATCTGCTTTAAGGGAATGCTAAGTCAAGTATGATGTTCAAAAGAAACGGTATCTGTAAATATAATAGAGGAAAATGTCATAAGTTTCTACATTATTGGAATTACACAATATCACTCAAAAAGGAAACACCAGTCTAGTTTGAAAGATGATGTTTAACCCTTCAACAGGCAACATGCACCAGGAGATACATACATATATACATTTTTATACCTTAACAGGGGCAACATATCCTGGTGGAGAAACAACTCATAAAATCCAAAGTATTTTTAAAATTATTTGTGGAAATGTTTATTTAGGTGCAAATGAGATAACTAGTAACATCAAAGTAAATAAAAAGAATCACCTTCATGTCATTTTCCACTCCTGCCTGTTTAAGGGTTAAAACAGACGGTATAAACTATTACATCTGTTTTTCAGCAATGATGCTCCAGATAATGATTACCCATCAGTGTGTTTTAAAGTGTGACAAAAAAACAGCAAAGCACAGAGAAAGTAGTAATGATGAGGAGGACATCATTGTATAAAGATTAGCCAGTTCACATTAGGAGGTTCAAGATAACATGCAACCTGCAGGCCTCATCTATTGATTAGCCACTATCAGAGACTGTAGAGTATAGCAAAGTGTGTGCATGTATGTATGTATGTATGTATGTGTGTGTGTGTGTGTGTGTGTGTGTGTGTGTGTGTGTGTGTGTGTGTGTGTGTGTGTGTGTGTGTGTGTGTGTGAATTCAAGAGAATAACAAAATATACATACTTTAAACACATTTGAAAGTGTCAATAAGTAATTTTCATTTTAATATAACATGCTATCATTTACTGAGTAATGACTTAAATGGAGAATTTATATAATATTTGAAAATAAATAATGAAATGTATATTGTATAAGATGTCATAAAGCAAAAAGAAAAAGAAAGTGTCCTGCAAAGTTCTGAACATTAAAATTAAATTGGGCAAATATTGCTGATCACTTTCTCAACACCACTGAAATTAAAACCTCGTCAAGCCTGAGCTTCACCCAGAGACTGCAGCGGATCCTGCATCCCTCCCACTGCAGTAGCAAACACAAGTAAAATAGATGCATGGCTACAAATCCCTGTTTTATTGGAAAGGGGCCTAATTATTAGGATGTAAGTCAGGCTGTGACTGGAGGGCCGTCTCCTTGATGCGGGCCCGGTTTATATTTAGCCCCTCCTCTGCAGCTGCAGCAGCAGTGCCACCATCACTACCAGCAGTGTGTGCCGCTTTTATTACATCGCCCACAGGCAGGTTCAGCCCTGTCACAGTCACACACTCACACACACACACACACACAAACACACTCTCTCTCTCTCTCTCTCTCTCTCTCTCTCTCTCTCTCTCTCTCTCTCTCTCTCTCTCTCTCTCTCTCTCTCTCTCTCTCTCTCTCTCTCTCTCTCTCTCTCTCTCTCTCTCTCTCTCTCTCTCTCTCTCTCACGCACGCACGCACACACACACACACACACACACACACACACATCCATACAGCCTGCAGGTCTCGCAGCCAGTTGAGTCCCCTCCGCAGCAGAGTTACCCCACATCCCCATGCAGCCCCACATGGGCCCTTGGGACAGTGGAGGGAGGGAGCGGGTATTATGGTAATACTATACCCTGCTGCTCCCTTCCCCTCTCCTGCAGCACAGCTGGGAAAGGACCATCATTACAAGTATTGTAGCAATCTGTTTAAGAGGGACACATTGGAGAGGTTGGGTGACAGAGAGAGGATGAGTGCTGCATACATAGATCACATAAAATATGATTAAAATGTGTGTGAGGGGACCAGGAATAAAATGCAAAACTTGTTATGAACACCTTATATCAAGTCTACTGTCAAAATGGCCAGCTGTAAATCTCTATTTTCCCCTCTTTACTTTTTTATTTTATTAAAGGTTTCTTATGTTGAGCTGGTCATATCTCAAGACAGGGGCCTGTGGCACATAAGGAATAAATAGGACATAAAGTACTTGAATCTCTAATGCCTCATATAGCTTTACCAATCCATATTGTAGTGTGTCATGAGCTGGAAATCCATTAGAAAGTGACAGAAATCAAATAGCCTTGCAATAGTGCAACTGTGCTGCTCTTATCGTCAAATTACCCTGATTTCATGCAAAAATTCTCCAGACAATTATATTTAGACAGAAATGAAATCCAGGAGATGTATCACTTGAGTGTTTATGGTAATTGATAATAAAAAAAAGCTATGATGTTCACATGAACACATATCTAAATGCTCCTTTAAACACCTGTTTTGCAATAGATTAATGATTATGGATCAACCAAGTCAGATTCTTGTAGCGTGTTAGAGCTTTAACAGGTCGGTCAATCACTCACTGTCGGATTAGACTGCTCAGAGCCATCCGTCTACATGTCTTGTTTTGGAGCAAAAGAGCAGGCCGTGATTCATCCTCAGACTCGATCATCCTCGCAGTATTTTTAGGAAACAGATATCCATTACATCCTTTTTTTCTCTCCCTGCGCCCTCCTTCTCTTTCTATTTTCAGCACTGTTTTGAACAGAAAGTTCGATTGATAAAGCACAGAATCTATAACTGTATGCACAGAGGTGAAGGGTTATTGAATAGTCCAAAGATGAACTATTAAAAATGCATATTATCTCATTATTCCTGCTGCCAAATAACTGGAAACTATCTATGCCACAAGACAGAGAATGATTCTCTTCTTTTTCTTTTCTTGGCCTGACAGAGGGCATGTGAAGAAGAGAGGGAGGGAGCAGAGAGGTCTTTTCAGAGGTCTGCTCCACTGCACTAATGTCCCTGAAACCTGAACCCTTATTGGATCTGAAGGGCATTATAAGACAGGCATTCTCCACTCTTGTTTAAAGGTGAGGATTAAAGGTGAGTGTATTACTAACTTTAATAGCTGTACAGCGTTTTTTTTTTTTTTTTTATAAAAGCAACTACTAAAAGTGAGCAGGTGAAACAATGTTCAACAAAGACATTTGTCAGCACCCACCCCCCAGCACCCCCCAACTCCTCACCCTCACACACACACACACACACTCACCAGGAGGCCTTATTAATTATTTGTAGCCACTTGACTTCATATTGTGCTGCCAGTGGCTTGGTCAAAGATTATAATTACCACTTCCCTGTTTGTATCATTTTCCATCTCCTGTGCTTTTAGTGCAGTATTACTTCGCTTGTCCCTCTCTCTCCCTCTCTTTCTCCCTCTCCCCCGTATACACAAGACCAAAAGTGCAGGCACATCATTTATTGATAAGACAAAAAGAATGTAATGAAATTATCAATGTTCTTGAATTAATTATGAACATGATTAAGAAAGCTAAAATCTCAGGAGCCGGTCTCTCATTACCCATTCACTCTTAGGGATTGCTTTCATTCAGGGAAGGAGAAGCGAAAAAGCCTTCCAGCAGAGCCCATTCCAGTTCAGCCCTTCTCCCTGTGTGCCTGTCCCCTTGTCTCCGCTGCCGGGACTGATTGACCAACCCTCCGACAGACCGGCCGTCAGCACACCCGGACTGCTCTCTCGCACCCATGCTTGTTACTGTGATGTCGCCAAGCACTGCCAGCTGCCTTGTGGCCTCTGATGTTTGTGTGGAAAAAGAGAGGATGTGCTCAACCTCCATCTTCTACATCTGCGTTCAGGCTCTGGGGTCTTGACCCTCCTAAAAAAAGAAATGTTCAAGGTAAGTGAAACTTCTCGGACTTCTAATTAAGCTTAAACTGTCTTGTGTAAAACCGTAAAACTTGTAAATCAGTTGTAATTGTCATGGAAAATTATTTTTAATATGTTAACTGCAAGAAAAAAAATAGTTACACTTTTATTTCACTACATTAAAATATTATTTTGGTCAGAAGGTAAACTCAAAAGTAATAATGATATTCTATGTAGTATCACCAGAGGGATGTAAACTATTGCTCGATAAGAAAAAACTATTTCATACGACATTCTGGTCAGAATAAAATAGGATCTTTTTCTGATATAATCCTTTTGTTGGTTTGCATTCACTGTTATTTTCCCACTTGCAATGATAAACTCTAGTTCAGTCATTTATGAAATAACTGTTTCCAATGTGGAATTCATATAAGTGGATTTATCCCACCTGCATCACAGGGAATCTACTTTTGAATTACTTTGAATAATTATTGAGTGATGGGAATGATTGGAAAAAATGCTTAATCATTGCTTTATGTCAGCCACTAAAATGTACCACTCTAATTCACATTTGACATTTAAAATACAATATTTTAAACAATATAAAAATAATGTGCAGCTCCAAACACTCATATTCATGGCATGTCTTCTAATGTCTGTGATTTTGTTTGACGAATCTCTGCTGAAAATGTTACCTCTGAAAAATATGTGTAACGCCCATTTTTATAGCATGCAACGTCATTTTAATGTGATAGCAGCACTGCACGTTAAACTAATTTCAGTGACTATCCATTTTATATTCAGTGAGTGCTCTGCAGAGCTACATATCATTGGTTCAGTCTATCTTTCTTCTGCTCAGTCACATGGGACAATATATGGGGCAAATACTCCCCAAAGTATTGGGAGTTTCAAACAAAGTCTCAAACCCACTATCTCTCTCCTACTCACACCATCTCTCTTTATAACCACCTTTCTAGCTCTCTCTACACATACACACACTCAGACACACATGCATATGCTCCATCATAATAGAGATACAGAAATACCAACCTGTGCATTGCTTTAGCTCCCAATACAAACAGAGTATAAACACCTGCACATGTACTTACTGGAGTGATTTATATTTACGCTACACAATGTTTTCACCATGGCAAGCTTCATGTATTATAAAGATACTCTGAGATGAATGTTTAAATGATTAACAATTCACGATGAGATACAACACAATACAAATTCTGACCTTTATTATAAAATGCTATTTGGCGGTTTTGTGTGAAACTCAAGCAGTTTGATATAAATGCTCTGCTCTCCTGTCACTGAACAAAAAACTGCTTCTTTTTTTCCCTCGTATTGAAAATGATTTCATGATTTCTGCTGCAGTATCAAACAGGGGAAAAACAGATTCACTGGGAGCCACACAAAAACAAGAGAGAAAGAGTAAGAGATCTCAGGGGTTAATGGCAATCCTCCTGTCCTAGGGATTGATCCAAGTATTGGATCGCACATAAAGCTGCAGTTACTGGATATTACCCTGCCGCTATCGGCCTGCAGTGATGGCCTGGATAAGAAGTGCTTACCAAAGAGGATGCTCCTCCAGGGCAGATACGGTTTCCCAGCCCTCTGGGAACAACAACCACATGCTTGCTGCTTGCTCAGGAACTTTCTACCTCATCGAGTAAATCCAGGGGCCTTATCAAGTTACTGGCCTACTGAACTGCTCGAAAAAATGTTTAGACCTCCTCAGATTTTGAGCTGTTGTATGGGGCAGGGCAGCAATTAAATGGCACCTGCTTTTCAAAGATAAGACAGTTGATTATTTGGTTTGGTTCGGATGGAATGAGGTTATCGCAGATTCAGTGAACGAGCAAAGTAATGGCCAATGTAATTTCATAGATTTTTGCTGGCTTAGATTTCAGAGTTGCTGAGTTTCTCCTTAAAAGAATCGTAAAGTTTACTCTTTGCTTCATGCAGACTTCTTCGCTGAACTTGACTAACTACGGTAATTGCTTAAAACCCTTAAAATGGGCAGACATTACAAAACTGTCCTCCAACCAGCCATGCCTACATTCTCTCTTGTGGTTTTGCTTCAGATTTGTACAGGGGTTTGCTGATTCCAGATCTGCGCCAAGGTGGGCAGCTCAACCCATGAGCATCTGCTGTATGCCTCTCTGTGGTATTACCCATGAAGCACCTGGCTCGTGCCACACGCCAGCAACTAGAGCCCAGATGGCAGCTAAGCAGGCTAATTATTTCAACACAAAACTCTGATGTCCCACACCAGCACTGTGGGGCCACTTTGGCATTCTGCATTTCTCTCTCTAGTTATGCCGAAGAGGATGTCTGCCATGGAGCTATAAAGATGTCAAGTGGGTAATCATGGTCATAGACAGGCCCCGGTGCAGTGCTTGGCATCCAGATGTAAAGATGGTCATATGTGGTCCCCTTTAGAGGAACAGAGACATTTGGCACTGGTAGGATGGCGCATTGTCTTTGCCCATAGTGCTCATTGATGCAGATGCAGGCTCATTATATTCCAGAGTTGACAATAAGATATGTTTTTGTGAGCATTGATCTTCATCCACACTTGAATATAACCACCATAAAAATGCTGATTCAAACTGTGTAAGCGACTATAACTTTTTTACCGACTGCATGTGAATGAAATATGAAAAGTAGCATAAGAGGCATTTTGATGCACAGGCAGGTTTATCCACATGTGATTTTAGACACTGACTGACTTGGTGTAAGTATTTTTTAGGATGGGACTCAATCAATATCATCTCATTCATTCATTCATTCATGGTTAGCTTGTCTGTCCCCTGGTGGCTGTCCAGAGGTATTGTGATGTCTCCAGATGACACACTGAACCAGGATCATGCACTTCTCTAAAATACTGCTGCTGAAATCCTCTCATCCTTTAAGATACAGTGTGTGTGCCCCCCATTTGAAATATAGCAGCACTCTAAACTCAAACAGTACATCTTCTCTATCTCTTCTGTACATCTTCCTTTCTGTATGTCAGACAGGCTGTCTAGCCGCCTCAACATTGTTGATTCACTCTCCAAGAATGTCAGCTGACACTTACAAGCTCTAAACTACTACAACAGCGGTGTCCTGCAGGCTTTAACCAAATTATGCCTGGTGGTCCAGTAACTGAACAGTATCAACATCTTTATCTGGCATCAAGAGGTTGCTGTTTCTCTCTACATCTTCTCTGAGGTTGATGAAGTGTTGCCATTAGGGCCCATCTCTTGCATCCACAGCCACATGAGAGGCAGAATTGGCTGCGCTTGATAAAGCTGGCACTTAGAGCAAGGTGCAGGCCCCCTCAGCGATAACCTACTGACTCCAGCATTAAAGACCCCCCCAATGGGAAGACGGCCTACATCTTGATCTATTGCCTCTTGTCGGAGAAAATTATTGCTGGCACTAGTCTGTGTATTTTGTATTTCTGTAGCCCTGTGTGCAGGCATTGCAAGTATATCTCCCTGGATGAGTGTGGAAAATGAGTTTAAAATTAGGAAGGAGTTTAAAAAGGTAAGGACCTCCAAAGAGTCATAAATGATGCAATATTAATGTACTATATATGCAAACACACACAGTTTGTTACATTTATTTCCTAACCTCAAAACTAATTAAATTAATTAAAAACTTGATATTTTTCTTTTAAAAAAAAACGTAATTATATTTTCTATTATTTTAAACTTTTTAGAGGCTCTGCAAAACTCAAACTAAATTTTATAACCAAACTTATTACTAAAACACTTATAACAAAAAAAACCTAAAAACTAAGCATTCATGTATAGGAACATTCAGCCACTATTTACAGTTTTACACATACAGGAAACTGAAATCTATTGTTGCGCGTTTGGAGACTCAAACTCAGAGACAAATTAGCTGAAATAAAGCAATAAAGACTCTAATTTGTCCCAGTACGATTCTACCTCATCCTTTCACCCTCCTCCTCCTCTTTCCCTCTCCAGCTCCTCTCCCTAAAGTGTATCCCATCTGCTTTGGGGACCTCTCGCCAGCATGCAGGAGCAGGATAAGCACACCATTTCCCTGTCAATACTTTGCTATTAGTCTCTGCAGATCCATATATCACTGGGCTGTAGGCTATGAGCTGGTGTAGGGTGTTCTTCTTATCTGAATGGCTGGGTCTGAGGTTCTCCTCTCTGCCCTCCGCTTTGATTTATCCAACTGGTAGGTTAATGAGAGATGGAGCCTGCCCCTTTATGCTTGCCCTGGGGTGGTAAGAACATGTGCATGTGAAGGGGTGGAGTGTAGTGTGAGGGGGCAAAAGGACGTAAAGTGCTACAAAACTCAATCCAGTGTCATCAGCAGTAAATATAGACGATAAAGAAACAAATGGGGGAACAACTATCGACTGAGGAAATGTAAAATAGTAACGCTGCAAATGCTTAAAAGCTTGTTTGAGTCTTGCTGACTGAAACTGACATTATTATTATTATTTAAAGGAGTAATTTGACATTTTGGAAAATAGGCTACAAAAACCAGAGTAGAAATAAGGTTTTCCACTACTCTTTGTCCAGGAGGAGTGCTGACCTAAGCTAACTGTCTCCTGGTTGCAAACATGAGAGGGTTAATTATCTCCTCATCATAACTAATAATATGTTTCCCAATATGGCACACTATTCCTTTAATATGGAACCTTTAGGTCTAGCTTGTAGTGTAATAAGTAAAGTAGAACATGAGGGAGAAAAAGATTACATTTTTCTACTTTATTTTACTCAGAGTGTGTGTGTGTGTGTGTGTGTGTGTGTGTGTGTGTGTGTGTGTGTGTGTGTGTGTGTGTGTGTGTGTGTGTGTGTGTGTGTGTGTGTGTGTGTGTGTGTGTGTGTGTGTGTGTGTGTGTGTGTGTGTGTGCATGTGTGCGTGTTAGTGTGTGTGCTTATGAGTCTTACTGTTTTTGCTCGTTGGAAGCCAGTGAGGGATCATGTCTTTGCATGAATTCTTCTGGTTAGTTTAACAACTGCATTTAGGGTTTAGTGAAGTGGGGAAAAAGGTGAACCTCTTGGTTAAGTAGAAAATAATAATAATAATAAGTAAACGGAAAAGCAAACATTTAATTTGGCTTAAGAAGCTTTTTTTTTAGACTTGCATGACTGTATTGACAGCGTAATGACAGGCCTGTTGTGCTGGGATTAAAGGTTGTTTCTGTGATGACAGCTGTGACAGCTGCATGTTGTATCTTTCCACATTCATGGACAAAGGTGACATGAGTGTTTACTAAATGAAAATAAAAAGCCATCTTAAAAAGAGATGTGTAGCTTTTGAACACTTCACTAGATCAGTGAGTTACATTGCCTGTTACATCAGTGAGTTTATGACCTGCAGATATTTGGCCTCAATCCAAAAAGAAACTGTCTAATGAGCAAGCTGTGTCAGTGTCTCTAGCAGCTCCCTCTCAGCAGTCTGCCTGTACAGTTTGCAGTGTGTGTGCGTGAGTTTGTGTGTGCGTTTGCGTGTGTGCGTGCGTGTGTGTGTTTGAATGCAACAGAAACTCTTTATATTGAAAGCATTTAGCTGTGGGATAGAGAGGGAATGCAGGAACCTACACACAAGCACAACAGGGGAAGACAAACCACTGCCAGATAAATGTCCTACTTAGCTATTACTGTACACTGTAGTACATTTCAACAAGAAGTCAGACCCCTCCCCCCTGCTTGCTTTTTACACACACACATACCTTCCATGAAAATATCTAGCATATGTTTGTATGCTTCTAGCTCGTATCCCAAGGCCAGTTTCCCAGCTGGTTCCCTGAGAGAACAGAGAGAAGGGGGAGAGGAACGAAAGAACGAACAAAACAAAAGAAAGGATAAGATAGAGTGAAAAGGAGAAGAGGAAGGTGGTGGTAACGTACCTCCTACCACTCCTCTGCCGATGGCAGATGTATTGCAGGTTCGGACTGTTAAGTACCGGATAATTAGTTTCCCTGTGAGGCATCAGTCATTATGTATCTGTAGTGACTAACAAGGCGCTATTGGGGACGGCAGCTTTTCGCTGTGATTTAACACAGTCTTATAGTGAGGCTCCTTCCAGATTTTTAAAAACAGCCGAGCATGCTGCAAAGTAAGAACACAATGAGAGCTATCAGCAGCTCTATTTCCTAAAATTAAATCTGACAAATTTCCTAGCACAAGATCCACTTACTTGAGAATTGTGGCCAACATCCTGTGGCTCATGAGATGTTGCTGAAACCTCGGGAAGATTTCCAATAAGTGGACCTTGAGCTAAGAACATTTTTGTCAAACTCGACCATACAAGTTTTAAAGATCTGGATATATTGTACGATTTTGCAGCCTGGCACTGCTGGCATTGTTTTAGTTTCAACAGGTCATATAAATATACTCTCCCTTGTCGTCATATTGATCCTGGATGTTATCTTTCTCGCAAGGACGGTGTAGTCACAGCTTGTACAGACACTGTTTGCACTGACCTTGAGTCGGTCTATTGAGTGACACACAGCAGAGGTTGTATGGAAAGCCCACCTAATAATGATGTCATCATTATACGCGTAAAAGTACAATAATACAAATGGAGCACATTTTCATACTCATCAAACCATTCAGTGACCCTTTGTGCTGCATATTGAAGCACATGCATTCATTATGGCTCTCTACTCATTTATTATGGTTTTTCCTTTAATGTCTTCTGTCGCTGTGTGGAAGTAGTGTCACATACACTCCTCTTTCTTATGAAGACAATGCATGAAATTGTTTATTCCTGAAAGATAATTACTGTACATAATCATTACATATCTCATATCAAAGATATGCCCTTTAATTAGTTTTTCTTTATTTGAGGTGACTGTAATATTCTGGCATGTTGGTTTTTTGCTTCTTATTTTTTGTTTTTTTACCTGTATGAATGATATAATTTAATTTTGAAATCACTGCATATCCATCTGAATTGTTATGTTATCTGCAACGAGGTATTAAAAAAATAAATAAATAAACAGGCCTAACATCAATGCCCTGATACATCTGAAGGAGAGAATTGCATTATAGTGAGATAAAACATATTTGTCTTTAGATCCTGTAAACATAAATTACAAACCTTCCTCTCACCATTGCCTCTCTCATATATATGTGTGATAATGTGTGTTTTGTTTGAATTTATGCAGGCTGGATTTGCAGAAGTAGTGACAGGTAATTAATCATCAGCAATACTGATAATTGATTAATTGTGAGCTATTTTTAAAGAAGATAAATGTTACATGTCTGCACTTCCAGCTTCTTAAATGTGAATATTTTTCAGTCTTCAATGATAGTAAAGTGAGTATCTTTGGGTTAGGAAATCTTAGGTCGGGAAATGGTGAATGACATTTTTCACAATTTTTTTAACATATGACTTAATTGATTGAGAAAATGATCGACTGATTATTCGATTGTGAAAATAAGCATTAGTCGCATCCCTATTTATGGTAGCTCTGGTGCAAGGCAACAATCCAAATGGATCTAATTTGTTAATTAATAGAGATGTTTTTGTGACTTGACAGCAGTTAGAGTTGTGAATAAGAGTTTTATCAAATTGAGTAGAATACTTAATAGGGTTATATAAGAAAAAGAAAGAAAGGTTTTAATCTAGATCTTAAATTGGTTTGACTCTGCAAAGGACAAGAAATGACAAAGGTATCTATTAAATATCACTGTGGGACAAACAGCACACACACAAAATACCCAAAACAAGCATAATTACTTTCTTACAACTGCTGAGAATCAGATCTGATTCTAATTTGATGCAGCTGGGAGCTGAAAGAAACCATTTTGCATACTGCTGCTAACAATCCGAGGGCCCTGCAGACATCCTGATTGTTGTGATTGCTGCTCTGCATTTTCTTTTAACAGTCAATAACCTGCAAGCAACATTGGATTCTGCCTTGAAAGGGTTAACATGACTCTCATGTACCACCGCCTCAACATCCATCATGTTTCTCTGTAACCAGATCATAGCTTCAATCACAGGGAAGATTAGATAGTAGTCTATTAATCTCCCATATTAAGCAGATCCATTTGTGAAAGCAAACGGCCCAGAGAGGCCATCCTTTCACTTGTTGTCTCTAAATCTGATTAGCAAGCATAACGACATGTTGCTGAGGGTCACAGGAGATATAGATTGGTCCTGCCTGCATCTCCAATCTCA
The DNA here is from genome assembly GCF_963691925.1 of Scomber scombrus. Lineage (NCBI taxonomy): Eukaryota > Metazoa > Chordata > Actinopteri > Scombriformes > Scombridae > Scomber > Scomber scombrus. The sequence continues at coordinate 26,208,058 of NC_084970.1, forward strand.
TTGACTGGGGTGTTGGAAGAATGAACAATTTTATGTTCAAGGACTCCTGGGGATTTCTGTTGTAGTCACCTAGTATATTGAACAAGCAAGATCACGTGAAGTGGGGTTCATTTGGAGTATTTTGATTTGCAAAACACTGCAATGTATTTTTGTTCCCTCTAAATATTTTATACGGACTTTGCAAATTTGGAGAAAATCAATGTATTGCATAAATGTAATGCAAAAACAGTTGGCATATACTCAGGTCTCAACACTTATAATTCTACGAGTAAGGACATTTCATTCATTTCATTAATAAACAAACAGGACACATTTGCAACATTGTCTGGGCAGTCTGGCTTTCCAGATGGAGGTCTAAATAACAGAGTAGAGGTCCGGTCTGTGAGTCTGTGCTGTGATGATGAATACATCTGTCCTTTCATAAACATCTGCTACAGTGACTGGAGGAGCAGCAGCAGTGGAAGAACTATTCAATCCATAACGTAAGAAAAAGTAGCAGCCGAATTAAAAAACACTCTATTACAAGTAAAAGTCCTGCAAACTGACATAAGTTCAAGTCCAGAAGCATTATCAGCTAAATGTACTTAAAGGGTGAAAAGTAAAAGTAGTCATTACACAGAATGGCTGCATGAGTGTTATATTATTATATCACCTATATCGTTGGACAATGCTGATGCTTTATAGGACCAGTGTGTAGGATTTAGTGGCATCTAGCAGTGAGGTTGCAGACACCAACAGAACAGTATACCCCTCCCCTCACCTTCCTCTCCCAAGTGTTTAACAGAACTTACAGTGGCCGCAAAATTTGCAAAACTTGCAAAAATGCAAAAGGCCCTCTCAATAGACAGTATTTAGTTTGTCTGTTCTACTGTAGAAACATGGCCATGCATCATAGTGGCCTCTGTGGAAGAGGACCTGCTCCCTATGTGGATAGAAAGGCTTACTTTTAAGGTAACAAAATGATCAATAATATAACAGGATGCTGAACTATACATTTTATCAATTTCTATGTGTTGCTGTGAATTGAATGACAAAATTGATATCACTCTATATACATACAGTAAGAGCCTCACATAAACACTGTAAACTGCAGGGAAACAGCTAGCCTAGCTGTGTCCAAAGGTAACAAATCCACCTACCGGCACCTCTACAGCTACCTAATTAAAATATTATATCTTGTTTGCCAGGCAACCAGCAGACACGCCAGGAAGACACTGGTCCCAGCCAAGAAATAGTCTGGCATATGTCCTCCTGTAAAATGACACTTTTTGCAGGTCATTTTAACACCATGGTTTTTGCACAGATTAAACCAATGAGATATAATGTGTTAAGTAGTGACGTTTAGAGGTGCTAGTAGGTGGATTTTGTCACCTAAAGTCTGACAGGCTAGCTGTGTCCACCTGTTTCCAGGCATTCTGTTAAGCTATGCTAACCAGCTGCTGGCTTTGGCTTCATATTTGACAGGCACACATGAATCTCATTAAATAACTCAACAAGAATGTGTCAAAAGTGTATTTCCCAAAATGTTGAACGGTTCCTTTCACATAAGTTTAAGTACTAATTGTAAATTAGTAAAAATAAATCATCTGTGGGTTAAGGAAAGAAACTCTTTATGTTGTGAAAAGATGTTAAAGTCTGAAAACGAATAAACAAAACTTTCTTCTTCATTAGAAAAGTTGACACATTAAGGATTAAAAAAAAATGTGTAGAACTTTATACAGATTGGGATATGTTTGACCCGGAAGGACAACATGTGCACCTCCTTTCTACATTGACCCAGTCAGAGGTCACCATGTCAGTGACGATGATGATGAAGATTATGCAGATGATGTCATTGGTCTTTATATAGCCTTCTTACCTCAACACACGCTGGAAGACAGCTAGCAGTAACATTCTGTTGGGTATCTGATGTCTCTCTCTGACTTGGCAGGGACGAGGAGGAGAAGCAGGAGGAGGAGGATGAGGAGGAGGAGGAATATCCGGTTACAGCAGGGAGCAGCGAGCGTGGGGACAGATCTGTTTACTTGGGTAAGTTAATTGATTGGGAGGAAAGGTGGTGAGGGGAGAAAGGAAGAAAAGTGGTAGAGGGGGCACAAAGAGAGGAGGGGGAGGGGGGTCACTGTGTTCACCCGCATCTCTTGGTATTGATCATGTGACTGCTCCTGCCATAACCTCCGATGTCTTCTCTGCTTTTATTGCACAGGAATGCCAAATAAGTGTTTCTTGTAAAAACAGCAGAGAAAAACAACCCATGCTCAATGAGAGGGCCAGACAAGGCAATAAATCGTTAAGGTTTGGTTCACTCATTAAGATCAATTTTACCTTTTTCATTACACTCTGGCCTCAAGAAAGGTTATGTCACAAAACATATCCCACTTTACTAAGTAGGCTTGTCAATAATATCTATATTTAAATGTATCAATACCTTTGATCCATGTAAAATTGGTATTTGTCTGAAGCAAATATTTGGTATTTCTAACTTGACAAAACAAGCAAAAAATTCACAAATTGGAAGTTAAATAAAAAGCTAACATGAAGAAGTGGCATATTAGTGTGGCATTTAAAACAGCGCCTGCTTTAATTACATTTTTATTCTCTTGTATAACACTTTGTAAGTTTAATTATCGCTATTATTATGAGGGAAGATTTTTCTATGAATGTGTATGACAGTAATGGACTGAGAACTACACACAAACAACAATTGGCACAGTCATGCGCATTGTACCCATCAGGCAAGATAGAGAATGAGATGGAGAGCAGTGATGTGCAGTCAGCATGCCGTCCACTTTGTATTGGATAGACCACATTAATAATTTAACGGCAAGGCTGCTAGCTATTATTACAGAAAAACAGTGGACTGCATCTGGACACTTTCCTCATGTTTGTATGTCAATACACACCTTGCCCTCGTGGGCACGCTGGACCACTATGGAGCTCACATCTTAAAACAAGGGCACACTGAATAAGTCATATTCACGAGGCATAGTGCAAAACTCGCTCACTTTGTTGTAACATCCAGTTAACAGGTTAATCAGATGAGATACAGAATACCTGAATAAGAGGAAAAGAGGAAGCAAAGCATTTTATTTACTGTCTGCAAGGTTTGTCCCACCATTATAACGTACAGTATATCGCTCTGTACATGATGCTTGTGTGTGTGTGTGTGTGTGTGTGTGTGTGTGTGTGTGTGTGTGTGTGTGTGTGTGTGTGTGTGTGTGTGTGTGTGTGTGTGTGTGTGTGTGTGTGTCAGGGAAAGAGAGAGAGAGAGAGTGAGAAAGAGACTGGCAAACAGGTACAGAGCAGAGCTACAAAGAACAGGGAGGGCTCGAGGTGGGGGGGAAGTGGTTGCTCAGATTTGTTTGCAGTCTCATTTTTAGTTCTCCGCTTCTTCAGTGTTGGTCCGTCCTGTCTAGATGGACATTTCTCTGTTATTCACTCTGAGGTTATGGTTTTAGATTGAGGGCAAAGCCCAGAGCCTGCTGTTTGTTTTGAAGGAATCTATTGTCAATACAGAGCCGGCGGAGCTCGAATTGTTTGCAGAGTTAATAGTGGTTTGATGATGTCATTCTCAGTGACCTGAACAGAAATTGACCCCTGTTGTGTGAGTATTTCTAAAATGCCACCTGCACAATTATGGTTGCAGTGTCCCTTGGCTGTTGTATGTAGGGTTTGTTTTATCTGAGACTCACAGACGTAAACCGAAAAACACACACACACACACACACACACACACACACACACACACACACACACACACACACACACACATACACACACACACACAATGTGTACTTCCACAGTTTAATTTGCTGACCCGTACCTCCACATCTTCTGAAGACATGTTCGTTGAATGTCAGTAGAAATTAGGTTCCCCACAGTGACGACGTGATAATTTATTCATCATGAGTAACTTAGAGCATTTCACCATGAACCTTTTACAGATATCAGTCCTTTTTGCCACAGCATATAGTAAAGTGCTAAAATAAGACACTTTCAAGAGTTGAGTTCTTTAGATCTTTTTTTTTCTATTTTTTTATGTGCGCTACAAGGAGTTTTGATTACATTTACACCTGCAAACACAGCAAGAAAGATAGATACTGTAGATATGAGCAGAAAGGGATCCATGACAGTCTGAAATTGCATTCATCAAACATTCACTGCTGTAACTCCTGCTCATATCTCTCTGATGCCAATCGTTTTAAGACATCTTCTGCTAATGGATCAAGGGTTTTGTTGGCATCTCCATATCAACAGCTTTTCTTGTATTAGTTTAAATCAGACATTGTTATTGATTTTTACAAAGTGGAAAAATAAGACCGAAAAATAAAAATAAAAAAGGAGGGTAACAAAAAGGGAGAGGAAAGCAGAAAAATCAAATCCTCTAGAGAGATGTATAATTCATGTTCACAACACACTGTAACAGGCATTGTGTGTGTGTCCTACTGTATACTGTTTTATGCTGTAGGATGATTACTGTGTATGTGCTGTATCCCTGTCTCCATGTCTTTAGGGTTCAGGTAGCCAACAGACTGGATTTAGCTCGGCCGGGACCTAAGTTGGTCATGGTGGGATTCCCTCTGTCTTCACTCGAGGCGCGACATTATTTATTTCGCAGGTGAGCTGTGACTCATTGTGTACAGACTGTGTTTGTTGCAGTGGTCTCTGTTAGCACCTAATCTCAGAATCCACATATATTTTTTTCTTCAGTCTGTTTCTGTGTCTGAGAATATGAATATATTATATATTATATATTATATAAGAACAAGAGGGAAACAAGTGAAGGGCCAACCTGAGGCCAGATTCCTCAAATTTCTAAGATTTCTTTCATTAGATTTTTTTTTTTTCATTTGAGTGTTTTACTCCACAAAATTGCAGTAATAAATTTATGAATTTAGAAAGACATTTTACAATATTAATTATTGTTATATTACCACCATCATTTTTCTTTGCTGTGGAACTCATTTATTGCTAACATTTTTTATGAAAGTAGCCTATAACTGATTTATTTTGTCCCTTGTCTCATTAAAAGAAGTTAGCAAAGTTCACTTGCAGTAATTGGCCCGTAGCCTGAAAGTGGTCATCAGCACCAATGCCTGTGTTCAAGTTAACATAAAGGGCTGTTTTCTATGTTGCTGCTTGGGCGCAAGAAAGAAACTGATGAGTAATTGCACTTGGAGCTTCCTAAATAACTTCCTAAAATATTTTATTAGCAAACCTTTTACAGTTTGTCTTGAAACTACTCTGTGAAGGTGGCGTTTGGTCCTGTGAGAATTGTAGTCTGACCAATATGCTCAAAAATCACCTGAACTTGCATCTAACTGAGTTTCATATTACCACTGAGCTGGCCCTCTTCAGCAAGAAAATGTGCCACTGTTTGGGGAAAAAAGTTATGATGGGGTTTAAAGTCACCTTTTCAACTTTTCCAGTTAAATCTCTATTTACATATGATGGTACAGAACACAAACAAGATACATTCTTCCTTCACCTCATTGATGGAGAAAAACAGCTCATTTGGTGTACTCTCAAATGCATTTTGAAATCAGTATAATTGAGAAGTGGCAACACTCACATTCATTATTACATGATTATATGCTTACTAAGCTAAATGTTTTTTAAGTGTGTATGTAGCAGCTGTATTATGTTGAGAGTGTAATACTGCATGGCTGCACTAGTCACTTGATCATGAATTATAAAAGGAGAGAATTCCTGTGCGTGTGAAATGGCATTGTTCACAGTTTGTGTCACATCAGTGCATGTTTAACTAGGCAAAACAAAAGCTTTTCAATATTTTAGTGCGCAGGCACTGAGTGACTGAGGAGACATGGCTGTACTGCTATTCTGCCTCCTCCTGTCTCATCCTCTCCTATCTGGTGTCCTGTCCCTTTCCATCCTCCGAAGTGCTCTCCCTCTCCCCTTAAGATGACACCACCATGAAAAACATCTCTTCAAAAACCATTCTCCAACTCAGCATCCCCACGTCAGCCCAATTTTTATACAACAAAGCCGACAAGAATTGACTCCCGACCATCCCTCCTCCTCATCTATCACTTCTCCATCTGTCCTGTACCACAGGCTACATTGGCTTCATTGTACAAGCCTTTTAAGCTCCACACTGGGTTTGAATAGTGTGCGCTAAAATTCAGTGTTAATCAAACTCCAAACAGGTGCACCAGGGTTTGGGTCTCAAAGGCCCAGTAAAAAGGCAAGACTACAGAAATGATTAACATGGGGGCTACTGAACAGATGTGGAAACAGAGACACGGTAGGAACACAGACATTTTGAGAGAAGAAATTGTTTGAAGAATAAGAGGAAGCCCGTCCTTCCATATGTATTTATTTGTAGTTGAATGAGCTCACATGCCATCAGGTCTCATACCCTTTTCCCATATTATTCAGGGTTTTTGCACATGACGCTGAAACCGCAATAGAGAGTGGTGTCCCCCATCTGCTTGTATGTCTTTGTGTTCCTCTGCTGACTCAACCACTGAGAACAGCTTAACCGCTCCCCACAATCCACTTTGTGTCCTTGTGCAGGAACTTGTCTGATTAGGCGTTGGCTAATTAGGTCTGACTAGCCAGGCTTTTAAGTCACACGCCATCTTGCGTGAGGCCTGGTTAAAAGTTGATGGATGCACGAGACATTAACTGTCGAGCAAACGCGTCACTACTGATGGGACTTTCACTTCCTGATATGTTGGAGTGGACAACATCCAGGAGATTTTTGGAGACATTTTCCTGGTTAAACAGAATTCAAAACTGGCCATTTGAATATATGATGGCAGTGGTTACACCTTATTGCTGCTATTTAAAGCCCCTCCCACCACAAAAAAATGTGTTTTGTTTATTGTTATTTCACTTGGATGTTTAACCTTCATTATGTGGAATGATGTATGTGCACACTTTGACACTAGAAGACTGTTTCACATTTATCTAATCAAAGTTTCTCTGTGCTTTAAATCTGAGTTTACGTATGTACATATAAGCATGGTTTTGTGACATCACAATTACTTTTGAAGCCTATCATGGTCCAGTAATTGACTTACATAAGAGTGATGCAAAAAACTTCAAACCTCCAGTGCATAAACATTGGGAATGGACTTTAGGAGACATCTTCTGTCCAGCAATTAAACTGTTTTTTAAATGAGCAATATTTGCATTTTCATAAATTCTATATTTTGATTGAATGATTTAATGATTTAAAAATGTTTCACATTTTTGATAACCCTAATATACATCTGGAGAGGAACAGTCATCAAAAGTTATGTATAGTGTAAATCACATTTATCAAACAACCATAGAGGGATTTGGCAGAAACAGTAACACTAGCTGATCAGATGTAGCCGTCAGAAATCACATGATGGATAAGCAGCTAAAGCAGTGACAAGTGACAAAAAAGCAGAGTAGTCAGATATTAATCTAGACATTTTAACTTTGTCATGGGAACAGTTGCCAGCTGCAAGGCGCTCTGCTGATGTTTAGCCTGAGGGTGTGACAGACAGGAAGGGATGTTATGCTATCACAGCGTTTGATCACCGCTGTCACAGGAGCACAGGTATCAGAGAGAGGCTTGTATCTCTCACAGCTGTTCAGATTCGGCTGTGGAGCTTGTTTAGATACTGGTGTAAATGGGCTAAGCAACATTTAACTTTGAAGATGTGAGCCAAGCTCTTCTTCCTTTAAATCCCTCTGAAAAGTCATGTACTCTACAGTCAAGTGCTGCTCTTTCAAACTAAATAGACAGACCAGGCAAATAAAAGCGTGTGAGTCAACAAAGCACAACATTAGTCTCTGAAGCTTTGTTATTGTGTTAACTGTGTGTTAATAGGCATCACACTACAATTACTGGGCCTGCACATAATGGAAGTTTAATCAATGTATGGATCCTGCCCCCTACTGTCAATAATGAAAATGACATCTATAATCAATTAGTGGGTCCACAGTGTTGATTGGCTGCAGCCTGACAAATTGTCAAAAGAATGATTCCTTTCATTTGAACCTTTTTTTGGGGAAATTTGATGTTAAGACACCAAACTGCCAGCAGTTATGATGCAGATATTACAATACATGACACTGTTGCTGCATTTTAATATTAACAAATACAGAATTTTATATTTAGGTATATGATGAATATATGCTAAAAAGGACATACATGTGAATGTGGATTTTGTCTAATTGTTATATTTTACATTTTAAGATTTAAAAGAAAGATTAATGTGATAAAACAAAAAATGTCATTATTTTCAGGACTTCAAATAGCAATTATTTTCATTGTAGAATTATCTGCCAATGATCTTCACAATTATTTGATCATTGTTGTGTTCATAAAATGTCAGAAAATAGTGAATAATATCCATCACATTTCTCTAATGCCCAAGGTTATGTCTTCAATTTGCTGGTTTTTGTCTGATCAACAGACCAAAACCAAAATATATTTAATTTACAGAGATATAACACAGAGGATAGCAGAAAATCCTTTCATTTGAGAGGCTGGATTTGGGAAATGGCCAGAATTTAAGCTTGGAAAAATCACTTTAAAGATTAATTGAGTGTGAAATAGTTTCTGTAGATAAACTAAAACAGTGCATCAATTGACTAACCATTTCAGCTTTATATTGCATTTCTTCACACTCAATGTGGACCTGATGTGGATAAACAGTTCATTCTGTTTAAGCAGTACAATGAGTAAATAAGCGGTTTTCAATTAATCTTTAATGCTTTTCCATCCAGCTCTTCCTTGTCATTCTCTCTATATGTGACAGAAGGAAGGCTTTGAGATCCATCCTGATTATCCACCGTCTGTTGTATGCAGGGAACACAGCAACCTCTTCTGGACAAAAGTGAAAGTAGCAGAGTGTGTGATGAAGCCTGTGTAACACAAGTGAGTAACACCTATGAGTCTGACAAAACTAGCTTTACAAAAATGATGATGATCCTTCAGGAAATTAAATTGCATTTTATTGTCATTGTCTGTATTGCTGCTTAACAGTTATGTGCTTTGAAATCGAGCCAAATCTTAAAATCCCAAACGCATCTCAACAGATAACTAACTAGTAATTTGACTTGAGAAAAATCCTATTATTGCCCGGGGAAGCGTTAAAAAGAATTCCCTGATAAATGTATCTGATTAGTTTGCTTTGACGCTACACTGGTGAGCTAATCAGGCCAAAGGGATCAATGGAGCGGTTGTCACGCTGCCTCGCATTTCTTCTATCTTCGGATAACTACAATGTAAATGACTGGGTACTAAAGGAAACCCTACTGGGACGCATACTAAACTCTGCGTGTGCTGCATTTTGCACATGGGAATCTCTACAGACACTTAGCCAGTTCTTAATCAGTAGAGTGCAAAAAATAGGTCCCTATTACGCAGCCCTCTCTGAGTCTCTTATCATCATATTTGTCAGCGCTGCTTTATTCATTTCCAGATCAGTTTCCTCAGTCTGTAAACTTTACAGCCCTTGTAGCAAATCCTTGTGGTGCGATCCTTATTGTTGCTGATAGGCTCTGAACCTCTTTTCTTCCTCCTCCTCCTCTGTCTCTCTTTTCCCCTTTCTTTCTTTCACAGGCAGTAAGAGCTATGAGGCCACCAGATGCTCTCCCGGTCTATTTGTCTTGTCCCTTTCACAGACAAACTAATTGCTAAACAAAAGGTGCTGGCGTGTCCTGTCGAGTACCCTTGTAAATGCTTTACAGCCACTGTCCCATTCTGCCGGCTAGTTAAGTGGCTAATTATAAAAGGATCACAAAAGAGTCTGATTAAGGATAAAGGAGAGGAGGAGGTTGTGGTCCTATAGCCTTCGAGAAGAGGGGGGCAGGCGACACAATTACCACCGATGAAACTGCCCAAAGACATGCAGACTGATTCTTTGTTACTGCTGAAATAGAGTTATTGTAGAGGCTGTAATGCTGCTTCTTTATAACCTGTGAAGTGTGGTGCTTATATGAATTGTATTTATACAAGTGTGTGCACTTAGATAAAGCAGGAGTGCTCAACCCTCATTGTGATCCTTTTCCACCACAGTGCTATAGTCCATGGCTGCAACTAACAACTATTTTCATTATTGATTAATCTGGTGATAATTTTGTTAGCCGATTAATCGTTTGGTCTATTACATGTCTGAAAAAAAGTGGAAAACAGCGACAATATTTTGAGGCTTGGGGAAAGTTTGGAATAAATCACAAAACCACTGTGCAATTGAATGCAATCCAATACAACACCAACACAAACTATGGCCTCAGAGTCAAGTCAATCCCTCACTTGACAGCCTTCACAGAAATAGAACATGACGAGCTTCACAAAGGTAGTTTTTTTTGCAGTTGCAGGGCTACTGGATTGGATTGCATTATATTGTACAGGTGTAAGCTGTTGTTGTTGCTTTTTTGGAAACAGGGGAACAACAAAGGGCAGAAAAGAAGACTGGGAATGTTTCTTTTGATGTGTGTCTGTGCGTGCACGCTTTCATCTGCTCCCGCATGTGTGAAAATGTGTCCCTTCACCTGATGATGTGTTCAAGTGTGTGCGTGTGCGTGCGTGCGTGTGTATGGCCGAGAAAACAGAGAGCCGCTGACTCCCTATCTTGACAAAGTTGGGTAATTAACGACAGAGCCTATTAAAGGGAGAATATTCAGCCAGTGATAAATGGCTTTAATAACAGGGCCGTGTTCTCTCTAACAGAGACAGATCCTCCTGCCACTGTCTCCCTGCCCACCAGATAAAACTACCCAGACTCCCATCTCACCACCCTCTTCATCTTGCCTTTTCCCATCGGCAGTTTCACTCCTTCTCCTCCTTTTTTCTCTGTCTTTGTGTTTCCTTTTTCCTCACTTTTTAAACAATTTTGCTTTTCACTTAAAGATTCCATCTTTCTGTCGGTCGGGTATGCTTTTTTCCCCCCAAGTTGCATTTTTACTTTCAAGATTTAGTCACATCAGACAAGATTTAAATTGTATTCACGTGCACAAAAGCACACTGTACAGTATTCTCAGATACACAACATTTGGATAATGTGCTAGCGCCATCTTTTCTTCTACCTTCATGCATGTTTTGTGTTTTCATGGACGTGTTTGTGCATGTTTGTCTTGTAAAACATCGTTAGCCCATCTTTGTGACGGGGCCATGCAAATTGGACAGTTAAGAAGCGCCAGGACCGATTTATGTTCCCATGCAGCCCTTTAACAGGGACTGTGCTACCGCTTTATGTGTCCTGGTGGGTTTGGGGGCAAGGGCTGACCACAGGGGTCACATTCATCACAGCCTGGTATTGTGAGATTGGTCCAGATGTCTGTCCTCATTAGAACAGACCGCTCTTAAAGTGAAAACATTCAAATGGGTGAGAGTTAAGCAGCCACTCGCCCATGTACACAATCGAAACTGTGTTGCAATGTTTGGGAGTGGGAGCTGAAGATTTAAAGGGAGAGCTCCTTAAAATAACAACTTGACCCGAGTGGTGTGTAGCCATGCAGATCGTTTATTTGTCCTGATTTTGAGATTTGAGGTTTGAGCTTTCAGTGCCCCCCCCCCCTCTCCAACACAAGGCTCAAAACAAAGAAATTTCATTTTTAAAAAGTAACAACGCCTCTTTGGAGAAACAGTGTCTCAGTTAGTGTGGATGATCCATGGAGCTGTTTGTTTGAGTAAATATGGCACTAATTCTGGACACACACGTTGTTGTTGTTGTTGTATTGTGCAGCATTTTAAGCCTTGATATACAGGAAATAAGGGCGAGAGAGACGCAACAATGGTCTCAGGTTGAGACGTTGTTGTTCATGGTCAGTCTCTTAATGATCAAGCTACAAAGTCACCCCGAATTTTTCAACTCTAATGTTTAAATTTTGTGTGCACCACTTATTAAATTCCATACACCTCCATTATTTTGGGTGGCAGCAGAAATCTACGTTTGCCCTGAAACCTCAACGTAGTGCACACTAAGAAAACACATGCAAAAAGACAGAACACAAGAACACAATCTTCAGCAATTTGACAACATGTGCACAGGGTTTAGAAAATGCTACCAAGTAAGAAAATACAAATAAATACAGAAAGACACTTTCGTCTTTTGCTTGTGTTCTGACTTTTTGTCTCGCCTCATTTCTTAAGTTGGCGTGCGTTGAGCTTTCAAAGCCATCGTAGAAGTTTAAAAGGCAGATATCTCAAAACCTGGTCAAATGAAATCTAAACTATCTGCATGATTGGATATCTCTATAACTCAGTGAGGAAACATCTTATTTTGTAATCTGGGTGAACTGACCCTTTAAATTTGCAGGCATGGAAGGAAGAATGTGTAAAAGATGTATATGATGGGAAAAAAGTATTACTTTGCGTACTTTGCAGACTTAAGAAAGCCTGAAAACCACAAGATTGGACAAAGACAGAAAAACACTGAATTGCACTGCTGCGGTTTGGCATTAGGTTTGGACCCTGTGAAGCGTACACACAAACACACACACACACACACACACACTACATACCGGGTTCCTCTCCAAAGTGACTCCCATGTGTGGTGGGACCTTCACACAGAGGTTGTAGCATCAGGCATTCTCTCACAGGACCAAAGGCAGCAAGTCCATTAAATACACATGAGGGTCTAATTAGGGCCCCCCTTGTGCAGCGGGCAGGGAGGTGGGAGTCATTGGGGAGCGACACTGCCAGCACTCACTGACACCCAGAGAACACACTCTGCAAATTAATAGAGAATGACCAAGAAGTGCCTCTGTGACTGACTGGGACCTCTGCTTCCTTGGAGGCAAAAATGTTAAGTGCTGATTGCTCTCATTAAATTTGTTATAGTGATATAATTATGAAAATATGTCTGGGAAATGGGATGACGCTTGGTGTGTGGTTAGTTTGCATACTATGGTAAATTCGATATGAATGTTTAATATTTATATGGTTCTTGTGACCTTTAAATTAAGACCGGGGAAAATGTATCGTCGAGTCAGTGTTTTAGTTTGTGGCCTCATTTCACTCGATTTGTCTGGTAATACAAAACCATTAAACACCCCTGTTGTGGTCTACAGATGAATGATAGTCAACTATTCTCACCGAGATTAACATAACTGATCATTTTGCTAATTTTTTCTGAATTCAAGCAGGAAAGGAGACTCGACTATATTTCCCATTATAATTAGGTTGATAATAACATTTGGTGAATTATTGCACTTTTGTTATTCAGGAGGAAAGTCTTTCCTCTGCTGCGTGTCAGATGAGATATTACTGTGGACATAATTCTTATTCTGGCAGCAGCACGGTGACTGATATTATTTAAATTACACCTCCTTGGGCAAAGTATTCGGAAATACTTTGCAGATGGGAATTCATCACAAAATGGTATTGAGAAAATGAGGGACATCAGGGTTTGATTACACTGACAAAAATGTCTTCTTTTTTTTCCAGACGGAAATGAAAAACAACAGACTGAGGTGTGCAGTACGCTGAAAACTTCCTCACATCCTCCCATAACCTTCCAGTCTGATGTATTTCTTCACATCTATTCATTTCATGTAATGTATAGGTCAATTCTTCCATTCTTCTTGGCAAAACTGTCCACACTGGACTCTGAATCAGCCCCTCCAGGACATCAACATTGTAGTTTTTAAGCCATGCTTGTGTACCTTTGACTTTATTTTTGGGCTTTTTCTCTTGCTGGAAAACAATTTCTTCTCCCACATCGCAGGTTTCTTGCAGATTGCATCAGGTTTTCCCCCAGGATTTCCCTGAGCCCCTCTTGGGCCTGCTGCAGACAGGCATCACCATCATGCTTCTCAGTGGGGATGGTGTGCTTACAGTGCTTATAAAAAAATCACCCCCCATGGATTGATTTGTAACACTGAATAAAAGTATTTAATGTGGCTTTTTGATACTGATGAACAGAAAAAAAAGATCCTTTGGTGTCAAACTGAAACCAGATCTCTACAAAATGAGTTAAACTCATTACAAATACCAAATAAAAAACATGTTTGCAGAAGTATTCATCCCCTTTAACAGGACACCAAAATCATCACTGGTGCTGCAAGTTTGTTTTAAAAGTCACATAATTATTTAAATCATATGTGTGTAGTCAGGAGATTTCAAGTGATTATAGGATCGTAGTACGGCCAAATATGACGGCCAAGAAGCACAATTTCTGCCTCGTCAGATCACAAAACCTTTTCCAAGAACATTTCAGTCTCTTTTGTGCCTTCTGACAAACTGTAGCTGATGTCAAGTGAGTTTATTCTAAGAGTGTCTTTCTCCTCACAGCTCTGTCTGATTTCGGCTTCTGAAGATTGTAGCACCTTCAGAGTTGTCACAGGTCTCTTGGTGGTATCCATCGCTGGTGTCCTTCTCGCATGCTCACTCAGTTTTTGTGGACGGGCTGCTGTAGGCAGATTACAGCTGTGCCTCGCTCTTTTCATTTATTAATCACTGATTTAACTGTACTTCAAGGGATGTTGAATAACTTGCAGATGTTCTTGTATCCTTCCTCTGATTCCTGCTTTCCAGTCACCTTTTCACATAGCTGTTTGGAGTGTTTCTTTGTCCACTGACTCACTAAGAGTTGGATCTTCTCCAGACAGGTGATCTCCATTTAATCAGCTGCACAAGATTGTGATGTATTTTAATATTTGTTCACAATTCAGATCATTTTGTGGAGATCTATTTACATGATGGCATCTTTTTTTGTTGATCCATGTCAGAAAAGTCACATTAAATCTACTTTCATTCAATCGTGTCACACAATAAATCATGAAAACGTCCGTATAGATCCTACAGATATGTAAACAAATAGATAGAGGGAGACCCATGTCCTCTGTACAGTTGGTGTCGTTCTCTGTATCTGTGAACTCCAGCAGAAAACCCCCCTCCTCTCCTCCACACCGACTCCGCTCCGCTTTCTGTTCTCTTCTGCTGTGACAGCTTTGGCCTTTAAGCTTGGCACTGTTATCACTTGGGCTTCACATTTTAACAAGAGCGTCATTAATGTCACCTCACTGAGCATTGTGTCGCACTGACTGACAGCTGTTTTGACGTTCTCTGCTTCATCGACTGCGCACACATATGTGGATGGAAGGCTGACTTACAATAATGCAATACTAAAAATGTCAGCGGCTCCATTTAACTTTATTGGTTATAAAGCCAGTGGCTAAGGGATTTTTTATGGCCCACTTTCTTAAATATCTTACAGTGAGATAGTGCTGTCTAAATTGTATTATACATTATAAACTTCTACAAGTATAGCAGCAGCCGCACAATGGAGCACAATTCAGTGTAAATTCTTGTGTTGATTTATATACTAAAGTATCTTCACACAGATGGGCAATGACCATGTTGGCCAAATGACTTTCTGTATCAAACACAACAGACTCTTTGTGTTTACCTTTAAAGTGACAATATATCTGATACATGCATATTCTGAGCGGAGGCTAGCCGAGTTGTGCTGCACATTAACTGAACTTTAACCTTGCATCTTTAGCCAGCAAGCCATAATCCAAACCCATTCCACATCTTTTGGTTTCTCGTACTGTTCTATTACTTTGTATTATTATACCATATCTGAAATTACAATGTAATGGGGTGTTGTTAGACTTTTAACATAAACCTGCCACTCTCAGAGTATTACAGCCACTTGTGAAGGAGGTTTATGTGTCTAGGTAGTTCTGCACTTTTGGTAATAACTGTCCTCAATCTTTTGTTTCCTTTATGTGCTGCATGATTGTATGTAAGTCTGTCCGACACTAGCTACCCATCAGGCCACAGTACCTCATTAGAACTGACTTTTTCATGTACCCTGGAGATATCAGCATTGTAAAATTAATGGTAAAACAGAATTGTCTTACATATTTTCCTTTAAGAAAAAAGCCATCCCATTTCACTAACATATTTAACATTTTACTACGAGGACAAGAACTCAAATTCCCAAAGTACCCAAAATGAATTACATTGTGGATTATCATGTAATTATGGATCATTCCAAAGTCTGATAGAGCAGGAAAATTGAGTTCTGAATATTTCATAATGCATAGCACCATCTTTGTTGAGGAAATTATTTAGGGATAGCATGCTCATTTGCAGAATGGATAAAGGTTCATAGCGAGGCACCAGAGTGCAGTAATTGGAAATCTCCAGTGGTTCAAAGGAGTCATTCAAAGATGAGCATGTCTGCTCGCTAACTGTGTGCTCGGTTCATCATTAATCCTCAAGTCCGACATCTAAAACCATCAACTGCCATCAAAACCTATCAAGCTATTGCCTTCGAGGTTATTTGTACCACACATAAATCACGCTGATACGACAAATGTGCACTTTGTGTTTTTTTGTTTGCAGATGAGCGCTGGCATCATCCTGCCTGAGCAACCGTTTCTGAACCACAAGAGCCACGAAATGGTAACTCATACACAGTCTTAACTTTGATTTTGATTCAAAGCACATAATTGAGGTGTTTAATAAAACAAGCATTGATTCTATAGGCTGTGTTAGGAAGTATAATGTTCAGACAGGTGCAACTATCAGTATCAGACAATGAGAGTAATTGTAGCGCGTAGCATAAAATAACACCAACATTACAGAGGGAAACAGAACAGCCAAACAACTAAAGGTTGGATAAATTACACACTTATACTGTATGAACACTCTGACTGGGATGTAAAAGAATAATTTTGTCGCCTCTAGAAAACATATGAAGAAATGCCAGTTTTGAAAAATGTCATCTTTAAAAGGCAAATCTAAATGTCAGAGAGACAGATACTTTACACATAGAGAGCGCTGCCTTCTGGGCGTAACACAAAAGGCGTGAGAATAATATTTTCTCCCAGCTGAAATGAACTGCAATTACCCGGCATCAAGCATACAAAGCAGTACACCCGCGTTCACACTCACATCGCCTGGAGAAGAGCGGGGTCACTGTTTGCAACATTACTCAGGAAATCAGAGAAAGAGAGCACAGCGGGAGCCAAAAAAAAAGTGCTTATTTAATGTCACAGGGAGAAATAGACTTCTCTATATTGCAAACTGCAACATGTAACAAATTACTACAAAACTACATTTTAAAGTTTAGTTTAAAAATATAAGTCATCTTAAAGCAATTAACTTAATATAACATTGATGATTCTTATGGATTTATGGGAAAAATATCAAATTTAACCAAAACTCAACATCACTGCAGCTCATTGATTGATTATAACTCACTATGCAGCTGTTTCACCACACAATAAGCTGCTCTTTTATTTGTATTTGCGTGGGCGCCTTGCATACAGTACGTGTGTATGCTCCTCTGTTTATTTGTGCGTGGGCGAGTTTGGCCAAGCTGCTGGCATGGGGTCACAACTCTTACCCAGAAGAGAGCAGAGATAAAGCAAGTTGAGCAGCAAGCCCTGTTTAGGTCTAAATTTTGCATGCCGGCGAATGTCAATCTTATGAATAAGCAAAGCAGGAATCAAGCCTTTCTCAGTTTGTCTTGATGGAGGGTGGTGTTACTTCTCAGTGGGGAATAAAAGCAGAGGCCTGAGTGGGTGATTCAACCCTATTTCAATCATCAGTGGAGCTTCTGCAGTTAAGTAAGTGAATAAAAGAAAAAAAAAGAAGGTGCAGAAGAAGAAGATGAGGTCCAATCAGGAAAGAAGACAGAAGAGGAAAAGATGGGAGCCGGGGAAAGTGACAAACAATCCCCTGTCTGCTGTACCTGCTCAGGTGTTTCTCTGTGAATGGTTGAGGTCATATGTCAGGTCAGCGAGAGTTAATCTTAACTGGCTAGAGGGCACCTTCAACCCACAGGGCATTTAGGTATCTCTTCAACCAAGCGGAGAACCACCGGGCTCTTCTCTTAGCATGCAAATGAGACAGGAACAAATGTCCCGTCACTTCTGGGGCTCCATGTCCCAAAGTGCTTAACACTGTTCCTGTCAACCCCCTCTGCTCCAGCTGCTTCAACCCCCTTCCTGTACCTCCC
The DNA here is from genome assembly GCF_963691925.1 of Scomber scombrus. Lineage (NCBI taxonomy): Eukaryota > Metazoa > Chordata > Actinopteri > Scombriformes > Scombridae > Scomber > Scomber scombrus. Next base: position 26,225,982 of record NC_084970.1, read on the forward strand.
TCACTCTTTTTCCTCGCTCTTATGTTCTTTAAATGAGCTTTCCAACTCCACTTTCTCGCAATTCAATTTTACAAGGCCATTATCCCGGGTGTAATGTGGAGGTTAAATATATCGGGGCAGACGTTATGTGAAAATAATTAGTGCTAATGAATAATGCACTCATTCAGCTGATGAAGGATGGTTGTCAGGGTAATGGAGTGCAAGGGAGGGGCCCCTCTGACAAATGAAATTAAAATATTTAAACACTGTTTTACGATATTACCTGGTCCTCACACTCTTTCACTGTTACCTACTCACTACGTGGAGCAGGCTGGCCTCTGTGTGACATGATAGTTGTGTCATTACTCACGCACATCTGTCTCGCTGAAGACAGAACTCGGATACGAGGAGGAAATGTCCATGCGCCACACTTTTCCAGTATCTTACAACACGGCTAATCATCCCAGCCCCGGTAATCACTTTTAGGACATCAGACACGTCAATCCTATCGACAGCCTTCTGTGTGTCTGCCACATTATATTTCATTCCCTTTATTTATTGTCACTGCACTCATTTGGCCTCTTACGATCTCATTCTGCAGCCATCATGTGACAATGAAGGATGTCGGCTTTAAATCGTCCAGTTTACAGCGCTCTCCCAGCCAATTGGCCTTCTAGAATCGATAACGGTGGATCAGGAGCTCTGCAACTGACAAATGGTAAAACATCAACACCATTTCATTTGACATGATGGCTGGCAGAGACTACAGTAAAATGCCTTTGACAGGAGACAAAGGGTTAACTCATACAACTCTATAAGGTTTCTGTAAGGTTCTCTGTAAGGTTAAAGTATTTTATAATATTGTGTAATATGTATGTAGTATATGTAGTTGTATAATTTACCTACTTAAGAACAGTTTTGTGTTTCTGTGATTCTACTTTGCTATATCTCAGAAGGAAATACTGTAATATTTAGTCCACTACATAAAATCATTGTTTCAGTGATATAATGTTATCTATATTACATAGTGATATACTTGTAGATGGAACTACACAACATTAGATTCAGTTGGTAAAATTATCTCCACCCTGCCAATATTGAAATGTTTACACATGAATGCATTAGTAATAATAATATAATATATATGATAAATACAACATGCTGAATTATGGGGGCAATTTAGAATTTTTACTTTTGACACTTTAAGTACAATTTGTTGGTAATACTGTCACGTTACTCAGGCAAAGATATGAATGCTGGGCTTAGAATTTTTCATACTGCTACTTTTACTTAAGTAAAAGATCTTAATACTTGTACACTGGCAGCCATGTTAATAAAAATATGAGCAGAATATACATTTTGAATTAAGTTTGTTTTGCTTATAGTTTTTCATAATTTCAGTATCATATTTATACTCATTATAACTGCAGATCAAACAAGTGTTTATCCCAAGTGAAGAAAGTCAATTTCATTCGTACATAAGAGAAAATTCACAAGGAAACTGAGGAATGCCACAAATGCCCTTAAATCATTTGTACGTGCATTTTAAGCACACATTTGTTTGTGTGTTTCTTGCATGAGGTCCACTGCTCCACTGACTCAGGATACAAGCAGATTGTGTTATCAATTTACATTAAAGAAATAGTTCCTACAAAAACTGTTCACAGTGTTATTATCCAGAACAAACAAGACATTGTTCCTGGAAAAAGATTTTGCTTTTGAATTTTTTTAATGTAATTTTAAATGCGAGTGCCACAAATGACCGTTCACCTCTATTGTTTTGGGACAGAAGCAAATATCTCAAACCTGGGCGAATAAAACAAGTAGATTTCAGCATAGATATGTGATATTTTATCATTTAGATGAACCAATACTATAAAACACGAAATGTTTTAAAATCTGCACCACACAATATCAAATTGGCTCTCAAAATGTCACAAGTTGTGTAACTCTTTAAGTTTGGATTATGTTTAGTTTTTATTAATCTCATATTTTGCAGAATGGCACCATATACATTTGACTTGTAAAACAGACCTAATTACGGGGCCTGTAGTATGCAAGGCGCACATCAAACAGTAAGTTACAGTAAAAGCCTATGATCTCGGTCGCTTTCTCCTTCTTTTCCTCCCCTCCCTTGCCTCCACACACCAGAAACACTGATTATAACAGGGACATTAAAAGGGAATTACAGCGAAACAATTTACACATAATGTAGCAGTCATATGAACAGGGAAGAAGGATGGACAAAGATATAGCAGTATTAATAATACATGCTTTAATTAAGCAGCTGGGAATGCACAGAGCTGGATCAAGGCACAGGGAAAGACCGACAATGAAAGAAGTGTGTCCAGAGAAAAAAAAAAGAGAAGAAGTGAGAGAAAGACAGCTGAAGGAAAAGAAGTGAAAATGGGAGACCAGATGACAGAGAAACTGTAAAACAGGGTAAAAAGTGGAGGAGGAGGGAGGAAGATCGGAATATGTTACTGTGGGTTTTCTGCGCACCGTGATTCATGGGCAGTAAATATGCAAACGCCTGATGGCCATAAGGCAATCAGAGGAGCGCCACTCATCTACATGTTGCACAGTGGGCTATAATCCATCTGAGGGGCAAGGAATAATGATACCAGGAAGCTGGAATAAGAGCAAGGCCTGTTTATTACCTCAGACAGATCCATAATGCATACAGATGTGAGGGAGGAGTGTAGCAGCCTCTGGCCAGAGGACTCCATTCAAAAGTACAGACAGTAATATTGTTTTTAGTGTAATGAAAGACTATCTGATTTAATCACCTATTAAGGCATATAAGTCTTCTGTCATATAAAGTTTTAAAACAAGTGCTAGAGTTGTAACGATCACTGACAGAGTGGAGAGAAACAGCTGGAAATACAAGACGAGGAAGAGAGGAAAGCGAATCTGACAAGGCAAGGCTCAAGGCAACAGCAAGGTCACCTATGAAAGATGTGGATATTTCAATATGGATGTCTTAATCCTTGGCTATCGTTAAGCTCACAGCTATATACACAAAACCTACCGCTGTCAATAAAATTGTAATTTCACCTCTTGGTGTCATTATGTTCACTTTTCTTTATTTGCAAAGACTCTCTCTGTCTGTCTCTCTGTCTCTCTGTCTCTCTCTCTCTCTCTCTCTCTCTCTCTCTCTCTCTCTCTCTCTCTCTCTCTCTCTCTCTCTCTCTCTCTCTCTCTCTCTCTCTCTTCTCTCTCTCTCTCTCTCTAAGACAAAGACCCTCCTTTCCTACCTCCTCACAGTGGACATTAACACCAGGATCCTACTGGTGCTGGAGTAAGTAATAAATTGTGTTGAACATTGATAAACTAATGCAATTACCTGCAGGGCAAGCAAGTCAGCTAATTTAAAGATACCAGGTTTGTTCATGGGGTGGGAGGCTCTGAATAGGCCCCAAGGGTGAATGATGGTGCCTTTATTACATCTGAGAGGTTCAGATTGGTAGCACTGTATTAGGATTGATCTTTTGATCCCTGCCTGGAACCCCCACATACTGTACCAACCCCATCTGGCTGAGGAAAGAGAAAAAAACAGCTTATCTGGCACAAAGGGTTAACTCTGCCAGCCAGGCAGCCTAATTGAGCACCACACATCTAAACTACACAGCAGAAACAGGAACCAAGAGGGTCGTAACAAGCCAGGCGTGACTTATTCCCATAATAAACCAAGCAGATATCTAAATGAGCCATTGAGCTAGCCGGGGGGAGGGAGGCCATTAGGCCTCGTGGACCATGGGTACATATTTGTATATCTACAATTGCTCCATCATTTGCATATGTGACTTGCTATAGAGACGTTAGCCGGTGCCTGGACCCAGGGGCCTAATGACACAACACAACAACCTTGTCTTCATTCACATAATCATAAACAAGTTAGAGACACATTCATTTTATCCAAAAACCTAAAAGTGATATACATGAAGGATCATTTAGGCTACTGAAAATAAAACATCTGGATGTCTGCTATACCCCAAAAAATACCTAAACACTTGTAACTCATTAACAAACATAGATCTATCATGAGTGTACTTTTTCTGTGTGGAGGCACGGTTCAAAGAGTCATTATTAATCATCTACCTAGCAAACACAATCATCATCGTTTTTGTTGTTGTTGTTTTTGCTACTAAATGAAATCTACCAACCACTTGCATATTTTAACAGCATTTGGCTGGTGGCTGGTGCTAATGTTGATATGCTTGACATTGTTCAACCTCAGATACAACACACACACAAAAAAAGGCTTCATCTGGCCATTATCTCAAGAATCTCGGTCTTGGACATCCTCGGTCCGCCATTTTTGGACAAGTTACTCACCTTAAAGATATGTTTGTCATTGTAGGTCACTTTCCTGTGACTATCTGCTGGGGTGAAAACAAAAATCAAAAAGACAAGTGGATATTAGCTTAAAGGGCCTATTCTAAAACAATAGTCAGGTGCCCAAATAAATTGACACATTTTTCTCACTATAATCACTCTTCCTGTTCATACTTGCCATTAAGAGATCCCTTCATAACAAAATCCAGCCCTCCTGTGTAAAAATGCCAAATTCCCCCTTTTTGTTTTAGATGTACAGAGGTATGTTTATAAATAAAAAAGACTGTTACATGGATGATATCCACATGATATGACTAATTCAGACTGCTCAAAATAAACCTTTAAATACATTTTTGCTCAAAATGAGGAATGTAGATTTCATCCCCATCACTTAAGCTTCTTCTAATGGTCGGTATGAACCGGAGGAATGATTACAGCAGGCAAAACCTGTTTCAGTATTCATATGAGCATCTGACTGGTGTTTTAAAAAAGACATGAACAATTCTGAACTTAGCTTGCTTCCTGTAGGCTTTCAAATTAAAGGTTTGTGAATTTAAATGAGATACAGATTACTTAGAGGTAAAACATGACTTCTTTTATGTTACATGTATTAGAAAACCATTATTCAGCAACAGCACTAACTGATACCCAATGGACTTTATGATTTGGGTTTCTATAAAGCTTAGATGTGGTGCTTAAGAGTAACAATAGCTATATAGTGTCCTATAAATGTGATTTTTGTGTTTTTGTTTGTGTGTTTTCATTAAGGATCTAATGGCCTTATCAGCTTCTGACTGTGAAGTAATGCCCCATGAAAGGATTTGTGTTAATGATTCAATCTAAGCATATTTAACTAAAACTACATTTTAATTAAATTGTACAATTTGGATTTTTCATTAAAGTAACATTAAAATGAGAGATGCGTTTCATTATGGTGTTCGCTTTTATTCTGTCTCCTTCTCTTTTGAATCAATATGATTTCTTTGGTGGTTAATACATGACAAACACGTAAAATTAAAAAGTCCGACAAGATTTTTAGACCTGTCTGTTAGGTTGTTCAGTTCCAATAATAACACAAGGTTGTCAGTAATCAGCAGAGTCTCGTGGTAGCGGGTCAAGGGTCAGCCTTTAATGTGACCTCTGACACATAATTAAATTGCCATCTTTAACCTCAGTTACAACCTGTCACAGAGCATTGGATTACATGCTGCAAATCACTGCACCAATCAATGACAGCAGAGAGGGCAGGAGGGCGGGGCCTGCGGCATCCAACACTGTCTGCACAGAGCTTATCTGTAATGAAGTTGAACTGTACAGTGATCGTGTTAGTGTACAGCCTAATTTAATTCTGAATGACACACCGCAGTAACATCCTAACAGGGAAAAGGAAACTACAGATAAGGCATCATTGAGCCACTCTAAGCGTCTGGTCACATGATTTGTTTCCACTATTATGCATTTTTTTTAATGTGAAAGAAGCTACTTTATTGGTGAGCAGGCTTAATAACATGTTCTTCATACACCAAACATGAATACGACTTGCAGCTTTTGTTACGATTTATAGACATTTTTCACTGAAGAAATGTTGTCATGTCAGATTAGGAGAAGCACAGGTACCCCCCCAACACACACACACACACACACACACATGCATACAGGCACAGAGAGCAGAGGAGAGAGACGTTGAGCCGAGGAGGAGTGGACAACTTTAAATATTGTGATTACAAACAGTAACCAACTAATCCTGCATAGACAAAAATACTGTTGTATTCTTCTTTTTATTCAGTACTTACTTATACTGGGTAAAATATCAAAATACTTCCTCCATCAATGGATTTTATCTTACACTGGTGAACTGTTGAAACTGCATCTCATGAGATAAATTTAGTACAAATGAAGCAACTGAGTGGAAATATCATTTTTAATCAGACTAGATCTGAGATTGGGATAGAAATGTGTTTTTAATTAATATGAAATTAATTTCTTTTTCTGGGAGTCTGTATGGACTTCTACATGTTGAGAAGCACTGCACAACAATCAACATATTGCAGATGAAGAGATACATACCCTACAATGGAAAAAAATTACAAATAAAGAACTTATTCTAAGTATATTCTTAAGAGACTGAATCCAAGAAATAAAAATTCAGGAAGTATTGGCTCCAAGCATGACCATGTTTTCAGCTGTAAACAGATTAGCTACAGCTCTCTGGTTGAGGTATCATGACTGAAGGAGATTTATTGTGATCTGCAGGTTCAGGGCGGCTGTGTCTTGATTTATTGATGGCGTTTCCCTGCCAGCAGGGTTACCTGGGATCTGTGGTCCATCAGAGGCCAGTAGGCGAGGTTAAAGGGCTTTGTTAAGTCTAACACAGCAGTATTTCCTGCCAACATGTCCACTAAGCAGACAAACTGAGGATGATGGAGAGAGGTTTTTATAAGAAACAAGAGTCTCTTTGTCAGGTAGCAGAATAATAACAAACCATTTCTTTTATTCAACACAAAATTTTACAGGTGAAGGTTTTTCTTCTTCACACAGGCACCGATTCCGCACCAAAACTGCAACTTGGTGTTACGGGGGGGGGGGGGGGGGGGGGGGGGGGGGGGGGGGGGGGGGGGGGGGTGTCCCCAAACTCAAATGACTACGCCGATTATGATTTAGGGGCTGCTAGTTTTGTCTCAAACTGTGCCTTGCTTTGTGGCCAGGGGCCCTGTGTTGTTTAAAGGGTTGTCAGGGTATAAATACTAAATTAATCATGCTTTGGCTCAACTTGCTAGGGACTGAAATTTGCTTATGGAGGCCCATGATCACATAAAATATTAATGGCTTTACAGAGAACTAGCATTGTAGCGATGGGGGCAAGGCGTGTGAAAGCATAGAGCACTGTGCTGGGAGGGGTCACTGTTGATTTGAGATCGGAAACACCTTCTTTATATCTTTACCTTAAATGAATAAAGGACACAAAGTGAGCAAAGATTTGTCTGAGCAAGTTAATCATCAACAGCATTCGGATGGGTTTTGTATGTATTATTCTACAAAATTGGTATTAAATTGCATGCAGCAATGTTTTTGTGCTGTGAAAATGCAGAGATAATATTCAAATGAATGGGAATAAATAAATTAGAAGTGTGTAATGTTATGCATTGTCCTAGTTGTCGCATATCCATATGACCGACTTCTTGAGCCCCCGAGGGCTTCAATAAGAAACTACAATCATTTTCATTGACAGAGAGCAAATCTGCAAGCAAACAAAAGTCAAAGTTTTCCTGTGAAGCATACTTTTGCCAACTCCGTACTCAACGGGCAAAAAATAAACATTATTAAAACTCATTTTAAAATATTATGCCATTTGTCTCTTTGACACAAATCAGAAAGTAAAGATTTTTAAAATGGATGACTTGGATGCTGTAAACTGGTTAGGTCGTATTTTCTGAGCTCACACAGAGCGTATATAAACATCTGCTGCCCACTGAGGCACAAAGGGAGGCGAACAGAGCACAGAGACGTCCCTGCATGCCGGTCACATCCACAGCAAAGTGACTGTGGACATCATCTTAAATTCTCCATACCACATGTATTTATGTAACTACTCCACAAAGGGACACCAAACAATTGTCAGGAAATGTGGGTATTTCTGTCAATCAAACCAGTCCCATGACGAATAAAAACTACAGGCTCATCACATCTACACAAGTGTGCAGCTAAAGCTTGTCTGATCACAAATGGTGCTGCTGGTGCTCCCTTTTCCTCTGGTATGTCCACCACGGTGGGTAAATGAGATGGCAGGAGGGAGCATTTAACACTCCCCTACTGAGAGACGGGGGGATGAGGGGACGTGTGGGTTTTTTTTGGTGGTGGCGCAGGGGGAAAACGGTTTAAATGATAAACAGCAGATATTCGACGAGAGCAAATCTGATTTCTCACAATTATCTCTGCAAGCCTGACAGCACCAAGGGTGGCCCAGGAACACTTGAACCGGTGGACACTGATTGGGTTATTTGTCCTCTCTTATTTGAGGCAGAGGAATTGTGGGGGCTGCACTGTGGAGAGACTCTCTGCAGGTGTGTAGCAAACCTCACAGAAAGTAAAATCCTGTTTACCTGCACCGACACATGACCAAATACACATTAGGTAAAAGTCAAATTTAAACCCATGTTTAGTCAGTGTGAAGTGAGAACTCAAAACTATTGTTTAATGACCTCTAGGGCTGCACCCAACTATTACTGTCAGTATCGACTAGTTGCTTGGTTTATAGAATATCAGAAAACAGTGAGAAATGTCAAATCCTGTTTGCCAAAGCGTAAGATGATGTCCTCAAATGTCTCCTTTTGTCCTGACCAAGAGTCCACAACTAACAAAAACCATAAAATTAAGGTATCAAAAGTATTAAAGCTATAAAAGACAGATCTACAATCACATTTTCAACACAAGGCTGCACACATGAAACAACAGAGAAGAAAATCAACTGGTCTTCAACTTGTGGCAGACCTGTGGCTGTTTCTCCAGCAATGAACCCACCACATTACTGGTGGGTCACATGATGCGAACTCAAGCACACATCTACATATTTAATTAATTATTTTTTTTGCAATTTCAATTTTATTTTAAAAAAGAAAAAAAATCTTAGTGTGTCTAGAACTTTCATTTATTTTTGCTGTGATATTTAGTATTGTAAAGTTTAAACTTCTGGTATAGGGACAACCAAAATATTCACATTTAGGAAGCTGAAACCAGATAATGCTGACTTTTTTTTTTACCGTAATGAACAACACTAAACAATTAATCAATTATCAAAACAGTTGGCCGATAAATGTATCAGTTGGCAACTAATTGATGAATCAGCTAATCATTGCAGCTATAGAGCCATCTTTAATGAACAGGCTTGTGAACAGGCTTGTGTGACAGGTGACTGCTGTAAAAGTGGTTTAAATCTCTATTTTAAAAGTGACAAAACCCTGAACTGTTTGTACAAATCAGAAGAAATAATGCAAAGTAAGCTAATACTAGTTTTTTCTACATGAAAAGGCAGGCTGCACAACACCATGCAACAGTTAAGGGGCTGCTGAATTAGAAGCTATTGCTAGCTAAATAAAATAAAACACATTGTAGTAGGCATATGAGAGAAAACGCCATTGTTTCTTTTAAGTGACTATAATCACTTTTATTAATAATAAGAATGATTGAAAAGTTAATGTGTAATGTCAGAGGTGCTGCTCAATGTGAACCCCCATTAAGAACTAAACAAGGGTGAAAAGTTGACTTACATTCACCAGGTGGAGGGGGAACACAACTCCAAGTGATTAATAATATTGCTCTCTAAATCCTGGATGAGCAAATGTTTGCTAACACGTTCGTCAATGTGCTCAAAGTTTATCTGCTGCCTCCTACTGGCCAAACAAAATATGCAGGTTCAAAATAATCAAAGTTCCTCAGGCAACTTTCAGCCAAAGCTCTGCAACAATGCTTTAAAGGCACCTTTTTCTCACCTCTGAACTGCTGCTAAACTGTTGTTTTTAATATGTTTTATGAGCATGACTGTTAATTTGTGTCTGAATATTTGGTTAGTTTCTATTTTAGGTATGATCATTTTCTGTACCTATGTATCACTATTGTTTAATGCACTGACAGGAGCTGGTGAGAAACAGCTTTCATTTCATTTTGTGTATGTACATATTCAGTGAAATGACAATAAAGTTTTCTGCAAGTTATTTCTTTATTTTACTGCAGGGATATTTTTGTTTTTGTGTGTGCTCCTCACTGGTTTGAAGGGAGCGTGACTCAACTGGAAAGAGGTGAGGTCACATTTTTTCCTTGAAAACAAATTGTAGTCACAGCTGAATCTGATGACACTTGTGTACGTTTGACAATATTTCCCTTTATGTGATGTTACTTGTTGCCATCTTAGGTGTAGATGTGTCTGCTGTAAACCAAGCAATTGCCTGTGAAGGATTAATACAGTACCTATCAACTTAAACTTAAAGTACTGCTCACTTACCAACAGTGTTTAATGTTGTAGATAAATACTTCAAAGTCTCCCTGCACCCAAAAATGTTTTCTTCTTACCACTGGGAGGTGCTCTGTGCTCACTGAATAACCAGTTTTAAAGGACAGACCCATGGGCACAATTTGTTTCAACACAACTACTTTTTCACCCAGTCCTGAGCCATGAATCCACTTTCACAATTGTGATGTGCAAATCTGAAGCCTGAAACACCGAGAATAGACTTCACAGTGATGTAAGAGACATCTTGCATCCAACAAATTAACTGCTAAAATAAAAAAAATATTTGCTTAATCATAGACTTTTTAATGAGAGGAGTAATGTCGTTATTTCTCTTCATTCATATATGGAGGGGATCTTTATCTTCAAATCTGGCTAGGAACACTGACTTTGTCTGATGGTGCCTAAAATCTTTGATATCTGACAAGTTTTTGTTGAAATCTCACATACTTCTGTGTAAAAGATCACGTAGCAGGCAATCAATGATAACACAGTAATATTTAGGATTAAAACAGTGATCTACAATTCATTGAAGAAAAAGATGTTTATATTTGTCAAACAGCAGCACATTTTTAAAAACAAAAACTGTTAGTGAATACAAAATTCAATTTTTAAAATGTTGCATGTCAAGGCCTCTGGGGGAAAGACGATCCTGCCGACAGTCCGCTCCTGCAACAAAACAAACACAAGCATTTTTTAGTTTTTGTTATTTTCATCATAGATATTTTAGTCAAGTTGTGCAAATATTTTTTTACAGTAGGCGACATATAACATTAAAATGTTATCAATATCAAATGATTTCATGTCCTTACCTCGGTATAAAAATTGTATGTAATGAATTACCTTACCGATCCAAAACAGTTTATAATAGGAGGAATTTTGTAGGATATTTGCTCTTTAGGTGAAGATGAAGGTTTTTTTTGTTTTTTGAAATGGTCTTTTTACAGCTCTTTTCGGAGTGTTGTTTTTTTTTCACTGCCACAAAAGTTTGTTGTTTTTTTTTCTTTTCTTTTTTTTGGGCAGGATGTTTTCAGACCATTTCAATTCTTTATTTTTTATACAATTCAAAGTAAAGCCAAGAACTGAGAACCAAAGCTTTCATACAAATCATTTAAACCCAGACATAAAATATTTACACAAGCATTTAACCAGTCAACCTAATACTATACTGCAAAAGCTACAGTCTGTCATTCAGCTGAATTACAACACAGGTTTTTGTTTTCTTAAACCAAGAGTTTAACAACAAATGTGTCTTTAAGTGATCAGTCGTCACATGTCCAGACAAAATATTTGTGTTTTGTGAACCCAAAAAAAAAAACAAAAAAAAAAACAGAACTATTTCTACATTAAGAGCATTAAAAAAATTCACCATTGCTGCAGCTGGGATACACATTAAAAATGAATCAAACTTGCACATGGTTCTTCTGCCAGTTACATATTTGTGAGGGGGAAAAAAAATCTAAGCCAAACAGAAATGTTCCTGGTTGGATTTACAAACAGGCATTGAAATCTTGTAAAACTGCCGGACAGCTGCTCGTCTTCCACGCCAGGGCGTCTGGCTGATCTTCATCTGCGCCAGGAGCGAGGCTCATTGTCGTCTTCTTCCTCATCGTCATCCTGCAGCAATGCATCATCACTTAGTGACTCTTCCGGGTACTGTTAGAAAAGACAGATTATTAGAAAGCGAACAAAAGGCAAGGCAACTTTAGGTTTAAAGACATTTTTCTGTCAGCATCACTAGCAGACTTGCCACATTTATTATATACATATACGTTATTACTACACTATAATGACATGTTTAAAGGATGAAAGAACACATTATTTTTCACAAGTTATTTCTGCCCATCAACATAATCCCAGATTCCCATTTATGACTGTCGATCAGCTGGTAACTCAGGCCCCTCCTTGTGCAGCAGCTGAAAGTGATGCTGATTGTGAAATGTTTTTCATCTCATTTTAAATGGTAAAGTGGAGTCAATTAGAGCCTCTATTACCCACAATGCCATTTACTATGATGTCTTTCACCCACAACAAGATAGTTTGAACCAGTTTTATCCCACTTCCTTGTCTGAATCTTGTGAAACAGTATCTGGTTTCCAGAAGTATCAAAGCACTGAGACTGTCCTGCTCCAGGTTATCAACAACATTTTAATGGCTGCTGAAGACAGCATGTGCTCAGTCCTTGTTCTCTGGGACCTTAACGCATATCTGGTACAGTTTAAAATGGTTATCATCATCTTACCTGTGTCTCTTCATTCTCTTCTGCTGAGTATGGAGTGCTTCAGGAGTCGGTTTTGGGACCAATTTTACTCTTGGGCACATTATTCAAAGACAAGGTGTCTCTTTTCATTGTGATGTTAATGAGATCAGACTCTGGACCCTGGATTACTGGGTTCACTGACGCCGGACTTTGTTTTGTCAAAATGTTCCTTCAGCTGAACTCAAACAAAACAGAAATCCTTGTTATTGGGTCCCAGCACATGTCAAAGCAAATTCTGCTGGTTCCCTTTTGGATCTTGTCAAGCCTGCTGTTAGGATTACTGGTGCCTGGTTTGATAGTAATTGAAGTTTTGAGCAGAAACACCACAACGCTCACGCAATCATGCTTTTATCATCTTAAAAATATTTCAAAAATATGATCTATTTTAACTTTTAAAGAAACAGGGACCATTTTGTATGCCTTTACCTCATCATGCCTGGATATTGCAACATCCTTTTTACTTGCCTCAAACCAAAAATCAACTCCAGATTGTGCAGAACTCAGCTGCCAGGCTTTTAACCAAAACCACCAAATATGATCACATCAATCCTGTTTTAGCCTCTTTACACTGACTCCAGTTATGTTTTAGAACTGATTTTATGATTTTTTCTTATTACTTTTAAGCCTCTTCTCCTTGCTACACTTCTGACCTCTTTAGACAGTATACACCAGTCTGTACTTTGAGATCCTTGGGCAGAGGTCTGTTATCTGTTCCACAGGCCCGACTTAAAACTAAAGGGGACAGAGAGTTTGCAGTCGGGGCCCTGAGACTCTGGAATGATCTGCTCGAGGAAACCAGGTCGACTAAATGTGGGTTCTCTTTTAAGTTTCTTCTTATAACATATACTTTTATCAGAGAGCCTTTCCTGACATAGTCTTTAATTACTTTATTCATGCTTTTTCGTCCACTGAATTGGTTTTTATACACAAAGTTTTATCAATTATCATTTTAAAACCTGATGATTTTATGACTTCTCCGTTTTATTTTGCTGCCTTTGTGAAGCACTTTATAATTCAGGTTTATAAAGTAATCAATGAATACATTATTGTTAAATAAAGATTAATATTATTATTATTATTATTATTATTTATTGGAGGTGTAAAGGGACTAAATGTTCAGCTTAAGAGAGTATCTGCTTGGAAAGGAAATGTGTGCATGATTGCATTATACGTGTGTATGAGACGCTCCATCCCAAGAAAAACAGGGAGACCAATCCTGCCACATCTTTGCTCTCAAGTGTAATGGCTCCCTCTTGTGTTTTGTGAGTGCAACACAACCGGAAATGTAATATGTTTAACTGATATGATAGCTGAACAGAGATTTTCTAAATATTCCTATATTCATTTTTTACACTGGGTTGCAGGAGCACTAAGAAGGTATGACCTACTGCCAGGTCCTGATCAGAGATAAGTGCATCAATGAAGAGAAAAAAAAATCTGCAATCTGACAAACCTCGTCCTCTTCTGGTTCGGCCTCATTAGCATCCGCAGTGCTGAGAGTGGTAACAGGCTTATGCCAAGCCAGGCGTAAACTCTGGTTGTTCAGCTTCAATCCATGTAGAGCCGCCTACAGGTGGACGAAACACCAAGAGCAGAAGAAGAAAACACACGGTTAGAGGGGAGAGAGAGAATGTGTGTCCAGAGTTGTGACTGTGATGGACTTAAAAAAATGTAAACAACAACAGGGTGGTGTGGTTTTTCAGCTGAGACAATGTGTCACACAGCACTGAGTCCAGAAAAATGGAAAACATATTTAAGTCAGCTGGTGGGAGAGTCACCTGTTCTGCCTCTGCTCTTGACCTGTACGTGATGACTGCAGTCAGGTTGCTTTCATCAATCTGGCAATCTTCAATCTCTCCAAATTGCTTCAAAATCGTGAACACACAACATTTTAGTCACTTCACAAAACAAACTCGCATCAATCCTGTGCAATTATTTTACAAAAAAACATCTCTCATGTCTTCTGTCATTGCAAGTACTTAATGAGCTATTACAACAAATCATAAGTAACATCTCTCAGTGTTAAGGTTCTATTTTTTTTTTTACAAGCCACTCTTTCAAGTAACTTACTGTCACTGTTACATTTACAGTGAGATTACACAAACCATACTTATTCAGGGTACTGGGTAAACTGAGATAGATCAGTGGACTTGATGCACATGATGATGATTTTGTCAGACTAAAGTGTAAATATCTTTTGTTGTGCCATTGTTAGTCAGTTGCACTGTGCAGTTTAACCCAGCAGAGGGCACTGTTGATTCTTTCTGCAACACTGAACAACAATAATATTTAAGTACTGTAAGATATTCATGTGGATGAAGGTGCAACACATATACTTATTTTAGGAGTAACTGCCTCAAGAGGCTTATGTTATTGTTATTAATTTATTATTACAATAAATTATTAATGTTATGAGTTAGCTTTACAGAAAATTATAATTCATGTAATTTTTAAGCTATTATGTTCTCCTTTTGTTTCTGTAGGGGACCACCACAAATTGTCTCATCCACCCCCTGAATAGTTAAAGAGAGAGAGCACTTTAATACATAGTCCTTAGATCTCCCACCTACAGCTCCCATCAAAAGGCCACACTGGATATCACATTTCTTTTTCCAAAGCTGACTTACAGCAAAGTGTGGCAGCAGGTCAACACGCTCCGCCTCAGTAAAACAAGAAATCTCCAGCGCTCGCGGCCGATGGTCCACGACTGTTTGCATTGGCACACCTCTTCCCCGACCTCTAGAGCCCCTTCCCCGGGCCCTAAGAGCGCCACGACCCCGAGGAGGGGCCCCGCGGCCTCGTCCTGGTGACAAGAGCCCCCTTTTAGCCGCCTAGGAAAAAGCAAAGACAGGGATGGAAAGAAGTCAAACAGAGCACAGAAATCTGCCAACACTCAGCTTTATCCTCCAACACAGAACTATAGAGATTAAATGCAAAAGACCATTCAAAGTTATAGTAGCAGTTAGAGTAAGTAGCACTAAAGCACTTGATTTTAGGCTTTGGGGCCAGTTTTCCTTTCTACAGATGTAATCATTACCTCAATTTGAAGCTGAGTATACTTGATCTTCAACAAAGCAGTGTCCTCTCCAGCCTGAGTCTTCTTATACAGGTCCAGCTCTGCATCTAGCAGTTCCTTCTGTGCCTGAAATCAGGGTAGATTACAAGTCAAGCAAGTACTAAACAAAGGCTTAGTATTTCTAGATTAAAAGGAAAATATATATATTTTAGAGGCCATCTTTCATCATCTTAAAAAAATAAAAAAGGTAGAAAGAAAGTTGATTAAACAAAAACATAGAGCTATGTACCAAACGCTGGACTCTTCAACATTGTGACTAAGGTACGTAACTAAAGTGCTACCTGGGCCTTGCTCTTGACTGTGCGCAGCAGGCTGTTGGCACTTGAGACACCTTTTATCTCCTCTTGCAGTTTGGTGATGCTCTTGGTTAACATGCCCAAGGTCTCCATGATCTTGGCTTTATCCTCTGCTTTCATCGTTTTGTTCTTCTCAAGTTTGGAGATCAGGAGCTGTGGAGTAACAGGGACAAAAGTATAGAAAATCACAAATTCAACTCTATCCACGGTTTTCAACAGAGCACTAAAAGCACAGAGCCGCAGGTCACATGGGACAGAACTGAAGAAAAAGTTTAATTCATAATTAATCAAACAAACCATTGCTTAATTAAATACACTCAGTGGTTTTGCTGCTTCAGCCTTTCTTGGTCTCGTATGACCAGAAACTTATGGTGGCTAATGTTAGCTAATGTAAGCTTTAGATAGGTGTAGTCCGTTTGTTGACTTTCGGACTCTCTATGCTCAGTTTCAGCATTCACCATTATCCAATGAATGACATTTGTGGCCTAAGTGGCTGCTATTCAGCAAAGGTTGCAGTTTCCATTTAAAAAGCAAAAAAATATAGCGTGCTTACAAATGATCATCCATCCATTTGACTAAGATCACAGTAAATGAGTCACAGATCCCACACACGGCTTTCAAGCACTGCTGGAGAATCCACACAAACAAACAGCAGAGGCCACTTGCAGTCTGGCTCGGGACTCTGTTATTTAAGTGGTGAGTCAGACCTCTTTTACAGCTCACACATTTCACTTTTGTACAAAGTCGACAAGATGCAGACGAGTGATAAGCACATCTTCATCACAGTATATTACCTTCTGCGTTTCGATGTGTTTCTCCAGTATTTCCTGCTTCTTCTTTCTAACATCCTGCTGTAGTCTCAGGGCTTCCTGCGAAACAAATGATGGGTAAATCAGATACTGCCAGCTGTTCTTGGTAGGAGAAGGCTAAATGACTTGGTGCAACCCATTTCATCACCACCTCTTTCCTTTCACACATTTTCAATAGACCAGGTATGGCAAACTTGTCTGAATGCTTCCACACTTTTCCCACCGTTCCCTGCATTCCTCCTCTCACCTGCTTCTTCTTCATTGCTTCTTCTGTGGTTTTCTGTGCAGCCTTCAGGGCAGCAGGGTTGAAAACGGTCTTTGTCAGGCCCATGGAGGTTGAATACACCTGAAAGGGGGAATATTTCTTTAACACAGTGTGAAAGAGAGAGAAATACAACAAGAAGCCTTAATTTTAATGACAAAAATGAGTAACCCTGCCTGGTGAGGGGACTCTTACCTTTTCAACAGGAGCTGCTGGTTTGGCAGAGAAACCCAAACGTTCCTTCACTGACACTTTAGAGGGATTCTGCACCAACGGGGGAAGAAAGATTATATTTATACACACGCCATACAGATTTTGACAAGCACATGATAAAAGGCACACCCTCGTCCACACGCACCTGAGAGGCTACGGAGGAATCTTGGGAGGGCTCAGAGTTCGAAGGGATCATGGGTCCAAGGCGATCTTTGACAGACTGCTTCAGACACGTGGCCGACGGCTGCTGGATGTCAGAGGAGATTTTGTCAATGTTAACAAAAATTGTGATGTATTAAGACTTCTAGCTTTCTTGTGACATTCTGAACTTTAAAGTGCATTTGTGTCATGTACTTTAAGCAACTGACTTCCTACATCTTCTACAATACCTCACAGTGCCCGGTTAAAGGCCTCCCTTTACTGTAAATGTTGGTGGAGGTGCCACTGGCATTTATGTCAGAAGTTTTTCCAATTGAGAAAATGTAAGAGCCGAGCCAAATTTCTGAAATAATCAAAGACATCCTTGAAGAGGTAAACAAGGATCAGCCACAATGCAAGCTTTGACTGCACTGAATTGTGCTCTGTGTGAGCTGACAACGCTAATTGTGCCGAAGAAACAGATCCAGGATTCGTAGTGACGACTACGTCTAAAGAGAAAGATTAGCTAATCATGGGAAATAAATTTAATTAAATTGCACAGGTGTGCCCTGATTAAGTGCTTAGAGAGTGTAACTCGCCAAGGGGAAAAAATGCTCATTTACAGCTGCAAATAATAATTTTTTAAAAATATGTTTCAAGAGTAAATTTGAACCAGTATCTTCATTTGCATGTGTACCTTTATTTAGCATTTCTGGGGACTTCTGGTAGAAACACTGACATACATTTTTCACCAGTGTTAAACCTGCAGCGCGGACCTTAAATAAACTTCTGTTACATTCAAGCCTTTGCCAGATGAGTTCACACAATGCTAATTAAGCCTATCAGCGCCAGACAAATCTCTCTGCATTCACAGTACAGAGCTTTTAATCTGGTGTCGGGTTTGACGTCCTCGCGCTGGCCAGATGAATGCATAGAGTGCATGCTCTATGGGCAGAGGCACATGAGACTTCCGCTGGCTAAGCAGCTAACTTCCGGTTAGCTCACTGCTAACTTAAACTGGGATAAAATAATTTAACTCAAACGGCTCCTGTAGACTCTCTAAATGTTATCAGACCAAATGGATCAAATTTTAATAGTGAAACAAGTCATTTTGCCGGGGCTGTAAGATGCTCAAAATAATTTATCCACCGTTTTACAGCCACAACAATAGCGACCAAGTAGGTGACAGCGCAGCCTATTGCATAAGCACGTGTCGACAGTGTTTTTGTGATTACTCTCATTGCCAGAAGAGGGAGACAACAATCCTGCATTCTAACTTCAAAAACAAAATAATTTTACAACCACGATATGATAAAAGTGAATTTTTTGTAAAAAAAAAGTCTTACCGTGGCTGGCTGTGATTGCAACTGCTGCTGTGAGTGCAACTGGCCCTGACTCTGGCCGTCACTTCCATTCTCACGAAACCAGTGCACCCTGATAAAGCGGTTGTTGAGAACAGCCTCAGTGCTTTGCATAGCCCGCTTTGCCTCGTCTGGGGAGGCAAACTGGATCAGTGCCCCCTCCGGGTCGTTCTGGTAAGCCACCTGTTCAAAACAAATGCTGGTGTTACACACTGCACGGTTCATCTGAGGTTTGTAAGCTTGTTATCAAGAGGATTAAAGAGCAACTTAAAGTAATGTTCACACATTCATCATTTATACATCAGGCAAACAATTAAGTCCCATTTTATGATACACAGACAAACTCTTATTGTTGTTCCTTTCAAAACCATTTATGTGACAACCTAGAAATCACAAATATTTGGTGATTTCTATTTGTCCTAAAGTTGCTCCTGGACAGTCATCTGTGTTCACACTAATTACACAATAATCTTAAACAATCAGACTATTTTATCACTACAGTCTACCCAATTTATTAGCTATACACATACTGGTTATTAATATCTTGTATAACTCTACTCCAAATGTTCTGGCATTGCCATTTTTTAACAATAAGGACAATCTAACTGCACACAAACACAAATAATATTCATTAATATTCTGTGACAAACATCAACATTGAAGCTTTTTTTTAAAACCCTAAAATTTCAATACAGATACCAGTTTCACACACATTGTCCACATATAAACCTTCTACTGTTCAGCATTGTTTGCCTTTTAGTTATCCAACCATAATTACTACAATTAACCATATAAAAACTCTGAGTTTCATATCTACTGACCTGCAGGTTGACGATGGTGCCAAACTTGCTGAAATGTTCATTGAGTTTGCTGATGTTGTTGAGCTCAGAGGGAATTTGTCGAACCAGCAGCTTTGTGTTGGGAGAGTTGAATGGGGCTCTCTTGTGGTAGCCCTGGTGGTTGGGTTTGTTAAAGTTGGGTCTGAGCAGAAGAGAGAAATCAAACGATTATAGAAGCCGGTCTGAAACATAAATCTGTCGTGTTTGCTTAATGCTGCTGTTCTTTCCTTCCTTATGTAAAGATGCTTAAAAGGCAGCATTTTATTTTTATATTACAGATTTTTTTTAAAAAGGTGCCTTACTTGTCAAACCAGGGTTTCTTGATGGGGATACCTCCGTCATGGGAAACGGCTGATCTCTTCCTTGAATCGGACTCCATCACAATCCTCATGCTGTTATTTGGAATCTTGTCTGGAAAGGGACAAAAGCGACAGGTCAGCTGTGAGACTACACAGCACACAGCTACAAATGAGATCACAACTCAGGTAACGTCACTATTACAACGACAGGACACACAATTACGGTGGCATGTAATGAATACCGGCATTGTTCTTGTTTGTGAAGGGGCAACAGGCCCTCACACCAGCAAAAGTAAGCGTGATAATGATAGGAGAGGAAGCCAATGCACCACAATGTATTCAAACTTAACATTATACTTCTCTTCCCCCCTGCTATTAACCTAATTTGGTAATGAATATCACAAGAGAGATGTGACCAACAGTGCTGAGATGGTTTTCAGATTTAAACAAAATACCTCTTTGTGGCTGGTCCACATCCCCCATTGTAAGGCCAATCAGGTTGGGTCTCTGGGCATTAACTCGGTGGCGGTACATGGGCCTGGAGGTATTGGTGATGCTCGGAGCTTCGGGATTGTATACATCTGAATCATAGTTGTCTGGTGAGCAGAGAGAAAGGACATCTTAACGTGTTAAACAGCCAAGCAAGGTGTCGCATTAAAACAGTTTTATAATTACAATGTTAAATTTGTAACTTGACACTCAGCCCTTACCGGATGTGAAGAGTGGTGCTGAGGCCTGGGGGAGTGAGGAGCGCATCCCAGAGGTGACGATGGTGGGAACAGAGCTGGTGATGGAATTGGGAGGAGCATCCATGCCTGACGGTTGTAAGGGAGGAAGAGGAGGAAGGGGACCTAAAAAGACAGAGAAAATCAAAATGTTATAAAAGGAGTACAAGCAAAGCACTAACTGGTCAAAGGAATTATATAAATCTGTACTTTAACTGGTTATTGTTGTAACTCTACACCAAGTCAGTAGCTTTTCTTCTTCTTGCACCCTTACGTGTTTAAAATTTTTGAAGTTAACCTTTCAGACAATCTTCAGTTGTAAAAACAAATGTTCTCTCTCTCTCTCTTTTCTTTTTTTCTTTAGATGTAAAACAAATTTAATCATAAACATCAGCATTGTTGATGTATCTCCTGTGAACCCATGGCAACAGCTGACAGGACAAGCTGTTGCCTAGCGATGCAGTTCCAGTCAGATGCATGTAACTGAATCATTCACACACTCTGCAGGGTACTGTTATTTTTAATATAGGATTAAAAACAAGCAATCATAAAATATTTGACTTTTTATTATCACAAACAACAAAATGTTACATCAAATTTTTCTTGAAAGTTTTGTCAGTGCTAAACTCGTGTTTTGTGAAAAATAACCCTTTTAGAGAAATGTCTGAATTCCTACCTCCAACAGGTGGAAGGCTGGGTGGGAGAGTGCCTGGTGGGGGTACAGGGGGCCGCAGGTTCACAGGTGGGGGGTTCATGAGTGGTGGAGGGGGTGGAAGACCTGGGGGCGGCGGGGCATCCACACCTGGGATCGGTGGAGGTTGAAAGGGCAGCATACTGGGCAAATTGACATCCTCCACTACAACTGGGTCACTTCCATGGTCAAAGGGACACATGTCTCCTCGCATGCAGAAGCCTTTCTCTGGAAAAGACACACACATGCTGCACGTCATGCCTGTTCAGACTGTTTTCTATTCTGGGAGCATATTTATAAAAGTATTATTATATGAGTCACTCTGACTGCCAAACCGATTTAAGTACACCTTTATTTGAAAGCAAGTTCAACCCGCTTTCCTTACCATCATAATCACGGCATCGCTTCCTTGGTTGAGGAGGTGGCCCCCTAAAAGGGCCACGATCCACAGGGTGCTCAGGGCGGAAGTCCGACCAGCTCTCGGTGGTGTTGTTGCTATGATGATGTGTGGGAGCGATGACTGTAATGGTGCTGCTCAGGGTTGGCACAGGGAAATGTGAAGTGGTTGCAGTGGAGACCAGAGCAGCTGGGGTGTAGCCATCAGCACCCTCTGACCGGTCCACTCGATCATGATCGTACTTTAACTTTCCAGAATCTCGTTCTGCAAACAGACAAGAATGACAATGTTAAACAGTGAAATAACAATCATTATTTCACGTTTCCTGTGAGAAGCTAGACTTGTTTCCACAGTTGTTTTAAATGGCTTTATTCTTAGCTGATCTATTTCTCAATATCCAGTCATCATTTGACTTATGTTGTCTACTCTACTCATGATGTGCCAGTTCCAAATGCTGGTAAATCATCATATACAGTGACAAAGGATACATTTGTATTTGACTCATGAATAAGCAAAGTAATATTCATGAAGAAGAAAACCAAATACACACTTGTGTTAAATTTGACAAATAGATTTCTGTAAACTATGAGATAATCTTTGTTTAAGAATCTTCATGCTCAGCTGAAATCTAACTGGACACACTTGAAAAATCAACAACTAACAGGGTCAAAGTTCAAAAACGGTGAACTTTAAACACACTGCTAGAAAACCTGAGAGGATTTGAGGACCAGGTTTTGGGGTCATTGGTCTCCCCAGAGAAACACATGTCTCTAACTAGCACAAAAAGGTCCTGCTGGTGATCACGTGTAGACAGTGTTAGATCATTTTAGATCCATCAGTCAGCTCTTACCTCTACTTCTGCTTCTAGTCCGAGATCTGCTGTGTGACCGGCTCCTGCTTCGATCGCGATCCCTGTCTCTATCCCTGTCTCTGTCCCTTTCCCTGTCCCTCTCTCTGTCACGATCTCGAATGCGATCCTTGCTCCAACTCCGGCTGCGGCTCCGACTGTAGCTGCGACTGCGGCCCCTCCTGCGATTGTAGCGATCGCGATACGAGTCCCTCCTTGGCGGGTTGCGGTCATAATCCCTCTTCCTGGAGCGGTCGTCTCTCTTACGGTCATCCCCTCTCCTAAGAAATTCGTGTAAGAGAGGACATGACAGTAAGTGCGAGATAAAAGCAATGTTAAATTTGAGAAGCACTGCAAAGTGATGAACAATTGGGAACATGCGGGTGTACACACCTGCAATCTCTGCTGTAGCGAGAGCTTGATTGTGAAGGGCTGTGATTCACTCGGCGAGAAAACTTCTTCTCTCGATCCTCTTCCCGATTAGTCTGAAAAAAGAAAGAAGTAAATTAAAATACATAATACAAATAAACAATTAATCTGTCTAACTGCTGACATTATTAGCAAGTTACCTCATCTTTTTTGGGCTCATCTTTCTCGACTTTGACCAGAGAGGATGGTTGCTCTGGCTGAGGGAGGTAGCATTTGTTGTTGATCGCTTCAAACAGCTTATCCACAAATTGCTGTGTCTCTGAAAGCATGTGAGACGGCAAATTAAAGAAAATGTTTTAACATGGACATGACCAATACCACATGAGAAATTAAACCACAATTGCAAAATCAAGCACACTAAAACTAAAACAGTTTTTCATGGTTTTTCATGGCAACAGTCAGATGCCCAGATGAATATTGAAATAAATATCTTACAATGTGCCAACGTCTGTCTTTTTGTTATTATAGGTCCATGGCAGCTCAACAGGGAAACACTGTCCGAGTAATCAAAAAGTAGCAATTTGATGCTCAAAATACTGTAAATGTGGCAGATATCTACCTGACATGACTAGCTCAGACTAGTCAAGCCTCATATCTGATAAACCTTTAAATGCATTTTTGCATAAATGAGCACATCTGAAGGGGATATTTTAATGGTCAGTATGAACAGAAGAAAGGATTAAAGCACACCTGAAAAAAAAATTGTGAACTTTATTACTTATCTTTATGAACTTATCTTTTAAATACCTTTTTGAAGAAATACATCCAACTGGTCTATACAGAGGGCTTTAAGTTCCTTTTCAGTTTTGTCCTTCTTCACCAAAGCGACAACATACTTCGCAAGCGCAGAAGGGTCTGCATCACAGCTGGGATTGTAAAGAAGAAGAAAGGAGTTAAGTGAGACAAAATAATGCAGCAGAGGGATTTAGTGGTACAAACACAGTCGACCAGTCATTCTTAGAAAACTGCTGGGAAATGTGGTTTGTGAACAAATACAGTGCATTTTTAAATAAAATGATTACAGACTTTGAGCATGTCTATCACAAAGGACACGTAACTGGAACAGCATTAACACACATGAGAAATTACCTTAAATATATTTACAATAATAACTTAGTGGGAGCAGTCTTACAAATTTTTGTTCAGCTTTTGTAATAGACCATAAATTATTGTTAGATAAACTTAAATGTCACAAGCTGGTTTAACAGCTATTTGTCTAATAGAAAACAATAAGTATTTTATTATAGTAGTTTCTCAAATATGAAAGAGTTACAGTGTGGTGTACCACAAGGAAGCTGTTTGGGGCCTTTACTATTATCTATTTTCCTCTCGTTCTAAATAAAGTTAAGAGCAGTTATGCATGCAGATAATACGACACTATTTTTTACCAGCAGTAATAATTGTCTTAAATTCAGTTGTAACTGTAAAAGGGATCTGGCAGTTATTAAGAGATGTGCAAACATTTTACCACAACAATACATTTCTCACATTGTTCAAATATTAGTTGTTACTCGTTTGGATTACTGTCCAACAGCATAGTCAAGTGTGTCAAATTAAGACTCTGAACTGTACTTGAAGAGCTACCAGAATGCACATAACCTTGTTGGTCACTGAGGAAAGAGAGATGAGAAGAAATAATTTCCCTCTTTGGGATAATAAAGTTGACTTTGACTTTTGACTTTGGAGGACAGTTATTTCTCTGCTCTGCTCTATAAGAAATATTTCATTGCCTAGAATCTGAATATCTTGTACCATCACATTTGCATATTGTAGTAATGGCCATAACTTTAATACTAGGAATATATCGAGAGGTTGTTTTTAATTCCTGTCTCAAAACTGAATGCAAGGCAGCGTGCTGTTATGTAGAGAAGGATGAAAATATGGAAGAGTTTTGCATAAGACATTTAACAAGTCAAACATTTTTTAAACCTAATGGCACAGAACACCAGCCCCTCTCAAAATAGGACATGTTTGACTACATAACATTTAATTATATGAACATTAATGAGGAACTTTCTCTGTCATTTTACATTTTATTCTATTTACCAGTCACTGTATACACAGTTTTTAGAGGTAGCAATATTATTGCTATTAATTTACTGACTATTTAGATACAGTGTGGATACTGGTAGTCAGTGTTGTTATTTTCAATGTTAGCAGTTTTACTGTTGTTGATTCATTGTGTGTTTTTGTAGTTTAGATGCACCTGTGAAATGTAATTCAATCCAATTTTTTGAAGCTTATACATTTCCAGTTGTTGTTAACATTGTCAAAAGATGATAGCTATGTTTATTACTGAGGTGTTGATGGCGTACTGGGGTGCACTATATTGGGTTAGGGTTAGTTAGACAAAGTATTAGGAACACCACTCAATATAATGCACTACACCATCATCACCCACCACGACCTCAATATTAAACATAATGCAAAATGCACCTTCCTGAAAATGTCAACAAATACTGAAAATGTATAAACTTCATGAATGTAGAATTTAAAGCAGAGCTGTTGTATTAGATTGAATTAGATTGCACATGTGTACCTGATCACTTTGCCTAAAATGTTAGCTACATTATTGTTGTATTATGGTATACTGTTTAGTTGAGTGGACCCCTGGAAGAGTAACTTAGTTGCTGCCTTGGTAATGGCTAATGGGGATCCAAATAAATGAATTAATAAAGAGAAACATGCATTAAGTGATTTACTTTTAGGTTTGCTGCAGGCTCATCAAAGCGTGCATAACTTGACTAAAGAATATAAAGTCACCTCTGCACTGTGTGTCTGATAGCTTTAATACTTACATGGGCTCGAGGGTTTCGGACAGCCATGTTTTCAAGGCATCGAGGTTTTCAATGATCATTTTAGATCCAGCTGGTCAAACTATCCACCTCACGTTGGCTGTACGCGACGTTAGCTAAGTTCAGCTAAGTTAGCATCCGTCTCTCCAGGCCCCAAACGTGCTCTACGACTCTCGTGTAGGATTAATTACTGATTACGGAACCGCAGAGGGGCGTGCACCTATTTGATCAGCATTTACTGTAATTATACTGTAGATTGCTAATGCTTTTTATCAGTCAAATGTTAAGCGCGACCACGACTTTGTGACCAAACACCTTACTAGCTAACATGCCATGGCGACTATTTACTTCCGCTCGGGTTCTCGTTAGCAAAATATCGCGAGACAGAGAAGTACACGACCAAATTACATTTACTCAGAGTGATCGCTCTGCATTTACTCAAGTATGCAGCAGCCAATACACCGGTGCGACTTTTATTAAGTAGATTTTTTCATGCAGGGCTTTTACTTGTAATAGTATTTTTACATTGTTGTATTGGTACTTTTACTTAAAGGATCTGAATACTTCTTCCACCACTGAGCACAATTATACAAATTTAATGATCACCAACATACTAAGTGACAATGGTGCACATAAAGGCTGAAATTTACATCAAATGACAAACCAGATAGGTCCTAAATTTCAAATATTCTAAGAACAAACGGAATAAAATAAGGGATTAAATGATCAAAGTTAACCATTCAATTATACTCCAGACTATCAGTCAGTCAGACATGATTCAAAGTCACAGTCTACTTTTGATACACCTGCTATACCGACAATGTATTGTCAGTATAATCTCATGTATGTATTGTTGAATTGTAGCCCCAGACAAAGAACAACACACAATATGTAAAATAATAATCACTTTTATTGTTTCCCAGTTTTACTAGAAGTGCAGTATACATGGTATAGAAAGACTAAAGAGCAGATAAATACAAAGATTTCTAAAAAGGTTTCCATTTTCCTCCACGCAAACCAGTGTGACCCTTCCAAATGGCTCAGTTCAACAACTTGTCTATCTCCCCTTTGCAAAAAACTGTTTTGTAACATACATTATCTCTCACATATTCATAATCTATCAGACATTCTGGTAAAATACCTGTATTCATACAATCATAGAAATAAAATACTGAAAACAGTTTTCAATCCAAATATGTCGTCATTATTTGATCAAATAGATAAATTATACATTCATTTATTATTCTCATTAATTTAGTTCATAATTTTTCCATTCAATAGTTTGGGTGTAAAATAAAACCTGTTAATAATTTCCTTTGTGATTCTTATACTAATAGTTTTTATACTTCATATATTCATTATAGATTAAAATAATGAATGTCACTTCCTTGATTAAATGTTTTAACAGTCTGAATGAAAAATGGTGATCGGTAAAATAAAAAAATGTGGCTTTCAACGTGGCTAAAACAGTCATCAAATACATTTCATTATTTACATACATACCTCTACAACAGCTCATTTTCAATACATTCATGGTTGCCCTTCAACATTCCCAGTGAAACACTTTCAAAAAAACTCAGACAGTTTAAATGATTATGTGCACACAGCACTATTTAGTACATGCATGCACACTGATATGAAAGGAAATAGTATAATTATATAGATATAGTTCAGTTTTCTATTTCTAAAAAGGACAAATGGAAGGACTTACAGTCCACAGAAAACTGCAGTGGTTCTCACTAAGTACAAATAATATACACACAAGAACAACTTTACTCTTTAAATTATTGGTCCAGTATTATTTTTGTGTCCTCCTCACTTGCAAATGGGAGAAGATGATACACATTTCTTGCCTGAGTAAAACCTCAGTCGCAGCTCCTTATCTACCATTTAACAGTGGACAGTGTACTAAAAGTGGTGTATGTAAAAAAAACCTAATCATGAATCAATGCAATTAAAAGATACAGTACAGTAGACCCTACGGAGAGGAGTTTGCATCTAGTTTTCTCTGTCGGTGAACTGCAGGTGGATGGGGGCAGCAGGGCAGAGCAAGCCGTGGGTTTTGGCCTTTACATCATCAGTGATAGGCATGATGCCAATGTGGAACCTTTGAATGAGCTGCACAGGAACCAAAACACAGGTATTATTTTAATAGGAACACATCACACATTGTCTATGCATGCATTTATAGGTGGGTATGTGTATGTTTGAAGACAAATTGTGAATACATGTGTGTAGCTAAGAGTGGATTAATCCCCTACCCTTGCAAGAGCCAGATGCATTTCTAACTCTGCTATTCTCCTGCCAATGCAGCTCCTGATGCCATAGCCAAAAGGAATTGAGCCAAAGTTGTCAACACGATCTGCGTTATCTTTCCGCACCCAGCGATCCGGACGGAAGTCTGAGGCATCGACAAAGTTCTCCCCATCCATGGAAGTGGAGTAGTGACACAAGGCCAACTGAGTCTAATAAAGTGAAAAGACAAAAAAACAAAACAACTGTCAGTTGTAAAACAGCTGGGCTATTGTACATGCATCTGTATGCGAAAGAGGAAGAGAGAGATGCATGAGTAATGTATGATCACATTACATCTGGTTCCACTGTAAAGTTTTTTTGGCTCACTCTTACGGTCTCGCTTTTTCTTCAGCACATGCACATTCTACAAGTCCCTGTCAGTCTTACCCCCTTGGGGATGAAGTATCCGCCCACCACCAAGTCATCCTGGGTAATCCGTCCGTTGCCTGGGAGAACTGGAAAAAGCCTGCTCCCAGGGAGGGAGAAAACAAAGACGGTTATTCAGCAGTACCATACATTGATCTTTTCACTAGTGTAATGCTACGATAATGGGCCACATAGTGAGAAAGCTAATGAACAAATTAAATATAATGATGTGAAGTTACTGAATAAAGGCAAGCATTGATTCTTTTAAGCCTAGTAATCTTCAAGTCTATTAAAAAAAAATGAAAAAAAGATGCAGTCTTTACCTGAGAGTCTCTTTGACCAGGCCTCTGATAAGAGGCAGTTGAGGTATATCATCGGCTGTGGCGATTCTTGTGGGTCCCAATGCCTGCATCACCTCTGTAAAGATTTGCTGCTGTATATGAGGGTGCCGTGCTAGCAGGTAAGTGGCCCACGACAGTGTGAAGGAGGTCTAGGAGAATGCATAAGGATTGTTGATTGAAAATGATTGTTATGTACATTAATCTTTGAATGTATAACATCTTAGCAGGGTTCATTAAGTCTCTTTGGAGATGTTGCCATTTTTGTTGATGTTTTGCAACATGTCTGCAATGCAAGCTGATATAAGAGTTTCTATGTTGCGTAAGTCTTGGGCAACAGTGAGGGGCTTTTGAGATAGGGGGCTAATTCCACGTGCTGAGTAGACACTCGTGTACACTCCTGCAGCTGCACTCTCAGCCCTATCCGTTGTCTTACATCACCCACAGTTCTCATCCAATTGTACCTTGATTAAATGTACTCAGTTGTATCACCCTTAACAGCAACAACACAGCTGCTCATGTTAAGAAAATAATATTGATCCTAAATAATCAGATAATAAATCTTTCATGGAATCTTAAATCCGCCTTAGTCTTTTTAATTTGACTTCACTCAACTCACAATGGGCTCACTCTTGTTACCACTTCCCACACATCTCATGCATTCCCTTTCCCATCCGACACACCCTGATCATTTTCATTTCCTCTTTCCTTTATTGCAACCACCCCACCTACTTGTTGTACTCAATTGTTTTCCTGACTCACTGAGAAAAAGAGATGTACTGTCACATTGACATTTAATGCAGATGTGCAAATCATATGAAAATGCTCGTCATATTTCCCGTGTTCAGATCCTATCTAGTCTGGCTGTACCGGTCGGCTAGTAAAATCAGCCCACAGCTTACTTCTTGCACATCTTTCTTTCTTCCTGGCATCCTGGCATATCTTTCCATCCACCCATGCATTTCATGACTATAGTTATCGGAAGGGTGGCTTGTTATTGCCAACATAATACTGAATACATCCCACAGGTCAGTCTGAGGACAGTGTCTCCTGGTGGACTGACAAATGATCAAAAAAGGCCTTTGACCTTTTATATGTTCTGCTATCCTTTTCAGTATCTTCACAGATGTATACCCCCCCACCCCCCCACCCCCCCCACCCCCACCCTGTCAAACCCCTTTCCTCATCTAACCAACATTCTCCTAATGAAGTCCAGCTGGCACAGACGCTGGCAACACCTCAGACAAAGCCAGAGAGGAATCATATGACAAAAGCTGATCCAACCACAGCTCTAAAAAGGCTTAAGCTCCCCCACCCTCCATCCCCCACATCTTCTCTTAATTTTCCAACATCCATCGTTAGTTCCCTCTTCGTTGCTGTTTCATGTCAGCGTCCCTCTTCCGAAAGCCCTACCCCAGTGCTCCCCCTCATCTCACCTCTGCCCAGCATATGCTATAACTCTGACTGTGGCTAACGCGTCCTGACAGCTCTTGTGTGTACTGAGTAAAGGCAAACGCACCACA
The DNA here is from genome assembly GCF_963691925.1 of Scomber scombrus. NCBI lineage: Eukaryota > Metazoa > Chordata > Actinopteri > Scombriformes > Scombridae > Scomber > Scomber scombrus. The sequence continues at coordinate 26,256,259 of NC_084970.1, forward strand.
GGGTCAGGTAATGGCTCAGCGAAGTCCACCCCCTACCAGGACGTGGCCGTTGCAACAAGTTCAACAAAAACACACACACAGACCCTTTTATCCCATGGCCCCCCCAGCTCAGCACAAAACACTCTACACCCATAATTCTGATTAATCTGACAGTATCCCAAACAAATTAGGCGGCAACTCTGCACATGTGCACATAGTGCTCACACAGATGGAAATTCACACACCAAACAGACATGTGTGAAACAGTTTGAGTTCAATTTAAAACAATTTCTTCTAAATATGTTTAATTTCCTGTTTGTTGAATTATGCTTTGTGGGGTTTTGTCTAATGATTCAGTGGGACCATGCTCAAATCTGACAAAGAATATTATGTATATCATATATATCATGCTGCTGCTCCTCTCCAGGGTTTCCCATTTCTGTATTATTTGATCTGCCAACTAAACAGGTAAAAAAATGCCACAAACATGCTTCTGTGGAGTAAGAATTTGGGACTCCAATAAGATAAAACCAGCAGTCTCCATTATTTACAAGTGCCATCCAATTAAGGTCTAATGTGGAAACACTTTAACACACAACACAGATGTCTGGGGGAGGAAAAACACAAAAGCCCCCCTGTGTAGATCTAACAGACATAGACAAATCACAAGAAACTAAATCTGAGTGAGAGCAAGTTTGTCAGTGGGATACTGTGTAACCCCCGATTCACTGCTCTGACCTGACGCTGGCACAGGTTCACAGGCATGAATGTGGCGCCAGAAACCGAACCCTTGAAACTCAACACTGACACAGACACACACATACAGTCACACACGTGTGACTCCCAACCCCTCCACCTCCTGCTAAACCAACACTCACTGCACCTCTACAGTCCTCAACTACACAAGGCCCTCTTTGCACATATCCTATAACACTTCTTCAGTTAAACACACCACACGTACACACACACCGTGTCAACCCCAGCCAGTAGCATCTCTGTTGCATTTGCGTAGATTTCCTCCATGTTCATCTCCCTGGTAACGAGCAAGTGTGTGAGCAGTCCCCCCTCCACCTTCTCTCCCCGCTCCAACTGGGCCTTGATCTCTGCAAATCTCTTATCAATGTGAACAACGCCTGAGATCAGACAGAGACAGAGAAGGTGGGATGAATGGTGAAGGGGGAGTGGAGAGCAGAGAAGGGAAGGGAAGGGGAGTCGAGTGAGGGTGGTGAAGGAAAGGAAAGAAAGGAGAGAACAGGTTATGTAACAGAGGGACCCCATACTCCCACAATCCCATGGTACAGAAGAAGAGATTTATATGCAAATCAACATTCCTTTCCATTGATGCCAGGCTATGTATCTACCCAAATTTTGCAAATTCTTAACTAACCCTAAGCCTCACTGTTTGGGATTTTAAAAAATACCACAACGAAACCATTATCTTACTTGTTTAAACGTCTAAATCAATGTATAAACGTCTTTTCAGAAGATTTGGCATCCACTAACTGAGGGTGGAGAAAGCCATTCTGAAAACAAGCGATCTGTTGTTTATCATCTATTTCTCTGTCCCATTTGTTTTTTGATAATGCAAAAATATATTTTTTCAAAATGGGCCTTCATTAAAACCCACTCAGAAAAAAAGCACAACAAATCTTAAGGGGCATTCCACCGATAACAGTAATATAATGTCCTCTATGGCTGTGGAGGAGCTTTCCCGAGATTAAAAAAAATAACTGTTGATAATGTCATTAAGGTTATATCTATATAATTTATAACAAAGCCTCGGGAGCCTCTGCTGATTCAAGTGTGACCATTCTTTGTTATCAGTCTCTCGTGAGTCCCCAAATGTTTTTAAAATGTCTCAAAAATAGCACAGTGTCACTTCAATATGAGAGCATCCTCATTACTTTAGGGGAAAAAAACACCATACCACTATAAAAAGTATTTATGTGCATGTGTGGTTGAACATTACCAGCTGTAGACCACTTACTGAATTTGAAGAGGCCATCCCAGGAGAAACAGAACTCCTCCCACGGTTTGGGGATGATGGACCGGAGCCACTTTGGGATCGCCCCGGCATACATGGTTGTCTTGAAGGAACTGAACATGAGGTGCAGGGCATTGATGTAGTTTTGAGTGTCCTCTGGAACTTCGTTTTCCAAACAGCCTAAACGACACTCAAACAAAATGGCTGCCACACCTGTAAAGTCAAAGGAAAATAGGAGGGGGAAAAGAGTTTCAACAGTGTTTTCTAATGAGTCCTTATCAGTCACTTCTTTCTTGACTAAAGTGAAAACCTTAGTTTGAGAGTATTTTCCTCTTTCTTGTCCATTTTCTTTCTGGCATTGCCACTTCCTGCCTCTGACGTCCTCAACAATCTCCCGTGCCCCTCATCTACACTACAACTGCATGATCCTTTTACACATCTCCCTAAGCTTCAAGTGGATCCTCCCTGACCATATTGACCTCCTCACAGGCTTTGTACTAACCTTCCATGGCATATTTGAAGAAGAGGTCATTCACATTGAGGACAGTTGCTCCGTCCGCCTCCTGGCTGCGTAGAATACAAACTCTCTTGACCAGGTCATCTACGACTTGGTTAACATCATCGGAGAACATCGCCACATCACGTGGACGCATGATGAGCTGTCTGAGGACGCTCCGCATCTGTAGCCAATCTTCTCCCTCCCTGGAAAAATCAGATACAGCGGATAAGGTGAAATATTGGTGCAGGTTTTGTACAGATAATCACAGCCATATAGAGGAAATGACCTGGTTATTTAAGAAGCTATTGAAAAAGTGTGAGTATGGGTGCCAAATGGGGCAGGTGTGGTATTTCAGAAACAGTAATACAAAGCTGACTCCTGAGAAGTAAACAACTAGTTCTGTAGAAATGATCTCATCCTGGAAATGTTAATTCAATAAACTTTGTGCTGTGCCCAACTAAACTACAGTGATTATTCTTTCTGGCACACAGTAATTTACACAAAGATTAAAGGTTGAAAGGGACTCACGCTGAGATCAGGCCTGTGGAACGGCCTCTCATGTCTCTGTACTCCTTCCAGTACTCCATGTTAGCTCTCTGAGGAGCTGCACCCTCGGCCCTCAGCACCTCAGCCACCAGATCACGGTCAGCGATTGAGACCACCAGCTGGGGCCCAAAACGGGATTTGAAAATTTTCCCATATTTCTTCCCGTGATCCAACTGTAAAACAACAGTGACAGCAATTAACTTGCGGTTACATTTGGTCTCACTCAATAAGATGGACATTTAACCCTTCATTTACCCACCATCCAAAAATGGGCTTCCTCCGTTTTGTCAAACTGGTGTATCTGTTCTGTTGTTAAAGCACACGAAATGTGTCATAGTGTATGACTTGACACACGTCTTAACTTTCTCCCTTTATAATTGTCCCAGAGGGAACACACACAATACAAAGGGTCCTACCTGCATAACATTTAGGAGTAGCCTAATAGTACAGCATCAGTAATGGTGAATACCTACAACAAATAAAATATTGTTGAGGATGATTACACATTTGTCATGATCTATTTTTGATCTTGTCCTGAATTATTACTTAATCAAATATAGATTCCAGTGAAATTTCTTAAGGCATAAAATGTATTAATATCTCCATATGTGTCATATTTCCACATCAAATGAAGAAACCCTTTCTCATGAGACTGTCTGGCTGAAAATTAATATGTGTGTTCAATGCAACAGTGGTTTGGGGGAAAATTGCTTGAACAATTATAGAAAAATCTAAGAGAAAAATTCAACTGGATTTCCCTTTTTTCTTTTTTCTTTCTTCATCTGGATTTCCATTGTGCACTCTTATGAAACATGTGTCAAAATGTTTCATTATCAGTTTGTGTTACTTTTCAACACAAGAGACTCAGTGAGTAGTGATTTCTTCCTTTGATATAGAGCTCATTACATGACAAAGGAAGTTCACTCAACTTTATCACCAGTGACAACGATTACAAAAGGAGCACTCAATGGACACATCAATGTGGTTAATTTCCACATTATCACTTTTGTAGCTTTAAATGTTTTTTTTCTACACACTGAGATTAAAGTGCCATATAATAATTTGCAAATACTTGATAAAGAAAAAAACGTTGCCCTTTTGACTCACTTGTACACAGTTACACAGCTCATACCTTGAAGTGGACATCCGACCAGCGTTCAAACTCCTGGTGCGCTTTTACGCAACTGCCTGTGCCATTTTACGCCTAAGTGGCAACTTTGACTGATGCTGAGAATATACAGGCTCTTGCCATGATAATACAAATAAATATTTTAATCCGTGATCCAAATTTGGGACAAAGCAACAACACAGACATCATTACCTGAATTTCATGAATTCTGTCAAAACCGTCTTTCCAGAAGAACTCGATCAAGTTGGATAAGGTGCTGGGTCCGGGCATCTCCTTCAGGGTCTTGACTCTGGTTTTCTCGCCGACATCAGCCGGTGTGATTAATCTTTCAGGTATGGTCTCTTTTCCAGCAGCAGAGATCCCAAAAGCCTTACTGGCAGTTGATTTGTGCAAGGTGCGTGAAATGAAAAACAGCTGGTTAATCAGACGGTTGCCTTTTAGATTCTTCCAGTATGTTGGCATAAAATGTCTCGGGAAAGCCATTATTTGCTTTTGGATACTTTTCGGCGTTTACGTGTGCAAAAGAAATAAAGAAAGAAAAAAGAAAAATCGAGTCTTTTGAAAAGTTTTTAAAAAGTGCAGAATTCACATCTGCAAATGCATGGGGTAAAACAACACGTGTGCACGTGTAGAACAAGTCCAGCCTGTACGGTACTGTAATGTTAGATGGGTCTATTGTGAAAGGCCTTTATATAGCTTCTTGCTTGTACAACCTCAGACGTGGAAGAGGATTGGATGATCGCTTCAAAAAAGGGAGGGATAACTCTTTATTCGGATGTGGGCGTTCCCCCCCTCCGCACCCCTCCCAAAAAAAAACAACTTTTGGGTTTAGTCTTTCATTGGGATACAACGTGCCAAAACAGTTACATCACACCAATCAATCAATATGTGTGCACGCGCACCCCAACCCCTGCACACACACACATACACTCTGAATGAACAGTAATGCGATTAAAGTCACATGAAACTAAACTGTAGTAAATAAATGTGGTGGTGTATTAGTTATAAAACATAGAGTCCCTCCCACAGTCTTGCTCATGTAAGCACATGCACAAATTCAGAGTGAGGTGATTTCACAAATCATCAGCTGTTTAAACCTACATATGTAACTACTCACCAGTTTGTTAATGTTTAGCAGTGATGTTTTAAGAAGTAGCATGCTGATAGGCTGCTGGATATAATATGTGGAGACAAGACTAAAGAAAAGTTCTGGGGCTCATGGATTTATTTGTGTAACATTTCCCTTTAACCCAGTAGGTTATTAAACCTCTCCAAAACGTAAATGATATGACAGTTCAGCAAATGTAAAATATGTGAACATTATTCATGTCTGTGTCTTAGAAAGTGCTCATGCTATTATGAGTTTGACAAAACATTTGCTTTTCAGTAGACGTGGTCAGATTTGACCTCAGCAGTGGCTTCAATCCCAACATGTGGCTTAATTGCCTTTCTTAGAAAGCAATTTACTGATTTTCTAAGAAAGGCAATTAAACGTGAGTGGATTGGTGTTACAGGTACCGGACAGCTTATATGCTTTCTCTGGAAACAGGAGAAATAAGTGAGACAGGGCAAACTCTGCGTCCGTTTTTCATCTTGCTCAGCAGAAAGAGGAGATCATTTATTAAAGCATTCACAATTTAAATCCTCCTGTTACAAACACTCAATGTTCACTATGAAATAAACATGACTTCAAAATAAAATACAATTTGCCTTTCTCATTTCTCAGCAAATACTGAGTTATACGTTTTGTGTGATTAAATCAATCAAAATGACAATAATCACTGTTACCCTGTAAGTTGTCTCTTTTCAGCTTAAAATAAAACATAGCTTATGTTACCATTTACATATAAAACATAGCTTATGTTACCACTTACATGGTTCCTAAATGCATTTTCCATTTCCAACTAAAATTATTTTACTCTTCCAAAATGCATGAGCTGACAGATTTTTAACTTGTTTTTAACCACTTTTAAAATATACAAAATTCGTTTTTAACATTAGCTTTTAACCGTTTTACAGTACATAAACTCAGTTTTTAACATTAGCTTTTCACATTTTACACAATATCATACATTTCAAAACTATTAGACTTTACAAAAATGTTCAAGGAGATAAAAAAATAAAACTCTGACCGACGTGACTTTGGTAGCAACAGGTGACGTTATCAGGCGCGAAAATGTAGCGACTGCTATATGTACATATATGTCCGTATATTCATAAAACAGCCTTATTAGCGGACATTAAAAAATTCAGCGACATGTCAACATATTACACCTCAGTAACTTGGCTTAATTTACTATTCTACCAACCTGGAAACAGGAGAAATAAGTGACACAGGTCAAACCACAGACATAGACCCCTCACTGAGCGGGTTGGCCCGTTGCTGCGATACGTCAGCGTGTCCGCCATATTGGATGTGGCAGATCTGCAACGTGAACTAATACAAGTTAATAGAGTAAACTTTATAAAGCACTTTTCTACAAACTGCTTTAAGTTAATGCCTTTCATTCACCCATTCACTAATATATTTGGGAAACAGATAGGTAGCAAAAACAACGTATATAATGTTATCTGATGATTATAAATGTAAATATTAATGTTTGTTCCAGTGCTGCAGCTACCAGAGTATGTAACGTTGTTACTGTGATGATAATGGAAGTTAAATATTGAATGTGTGTAGCGCCAAATCACAAGTCATCTCAAGGCACTTTACACATGGAGCAGGTCTAGAAAACCATACAAATATTATAAATTAATATTATTTTCTACTTTCAATTAATAAATTATCTCCCATAGAGATAAATATAGCTAAATTATGTTATACATTTTAAGCCCTGGGTGATTGATTGAAATCAAAAATTAATTAAAAAGAATAACCTTGGAGAATTTGATGCCATAGGCATGAACACAGCCCAAATTATCAAGAAGATAAAAAATGAAAGCCAGAAATGTCTTAGTGAAGCACAAGGGTTAAATGAAAGAGACCCAACATTCCCACATGAGCAGCACTTAGCGACAGTGGCAGGAAAATCTCCCCTTTACCAGGAAGAAACCTCATACAGTACTGCGCTCTAAGTGAGTGGCCATCTGCCTCGACCAATTGGGTGAGAGAGAGAGAGAAAGAAAGGAGAGGAGAGAGAAGCACATCCAAGAAGATGCGGACAGAACAACAAAAACACCATTAAAAAAACAACAACAAAAACATAATTAATAAATAAATAAAATGCAGAACTTTTTCATCACCATAATATATTACATATATTTATACAGACAACAATGGTGATAATACTAATAAAAGTCACACAGCAGTAGTAATAATGATAATTAATAGTGTAATTAACAAAAATGCTAATAGTATTATAATTTAATGATAAGTACAGATAAGAGTACCAAAGGTTAAAGTTGTCAATATAGTGTAATAATAAGAATAATATTAATTAACAATATTAATTAAATAATAACCATAGTACCAGAGACATAACATAGTAATGATAATGATATAATAAATAATATCTATATATCAGCTCTTCGTTTATGAGTTTCTTCACCCTGAGATCTTCCAGAAGACCATACAGTGTTCTTTGCCCTCCTTTCTCTATCCATTGCACTGATCCTAGTAGAAACAAGGATGAAAATATTACAAGTCATGTTTATATTACATCACTCAGTCACAGTCCGTCACATCTTTGCTAGTAAAATGTGCTGTCAACTGTCCCACATTCTTAATCTCATTACTCCTCAACTGTACAACCAGCACAGAGTGTGTGTGTGTGTGTGTGTGTGTGTGTGTGTGTGTGTGTGAGAAAGATGCACATTAATACTAACATGTTCACATGTGTGTACGTGAGTCTGTCTGAAAGAGTGACAAAGAGTGGGAAGTAGTGAAAGGGGCTGAGGGTGACAAGAGTTTTGAATATAACCAGGATCATGAAGCTCACAGCTGTTTGAGGTATAGCTAGTACTTAGTACTCACAACATCGGGCACAGGCAGGGGTTCAGTCTCTTGGATGAGGTGTGAATAGTCCACTGACAGGGTCTCTTGAGTCTTCTTTGAGGTCTGAGATGTACCGGTAGCCACAGGCTAAAGTGAAGGATAACATATTTATAACATATTTTAAAATACATCATTGATTCCTTCACATTCAGAAAGGAAAAGAACATTTTCAGCATAGTGTGGCATTGACTTATCTAAACCTTATAGTCTAGTGATACACCTACCCTTTAGAGATGAGCTGGGAAACAGACGCCAGAAGGAATAGCTCCATCTGAGACTGACTGTCTGACCTGTTGGTCTGAAATGATCTCTGCAAAGCATTGACGACGGGCTAGTAGAAAACTCTTCCCTTCTTAGAGCTACTTTCCACTGCTTTCTCTATGGAAAGAGTGAGTGTGCAGGTGCAGTGTGATGAGGTGCCTCTATGACAGGTATATAGGGTGCTGTGTATCCGGTCACTGAGTTAACTGTGGCGTGTGACTGGACTGATGGTTCACCTAATGACTCATATGTGAGAAAATGGCGTGGCCTTCTCTCACGAGCGGACCTTCTAACCTCTGACTGAGTGTGCACTCTGGCCCCTGGTTGCAGTACAACTCCTCTTGCTTTCTTGTCATATGTCACTTTTCCCCTTGCACTGGACTTTTTGCTATTCTCGCCGGCAATGCGGTAGGCTTCTGACATCCTTTTAGCCCATTTCTATGCAAATCCTCTAGGTGAGTATGGTTCCCTATCTCCAACCAATCCAAACAGCAAGTCGACTGGGAGATGGTGACGGCCGTAGAGGAGGAAAAACGGTGAGTAGCCGGTTGATTCATGTCTGGTACAATTGTATGCGTGTATAACATGCGGGAGGTGATCCTTCCACCGCAGTTTCTCACTATCAGTCAATGTTCTTAACATCTGGAGGATGGTGCGGTTCAACCGCTCAGCTGGGTTGCCTTATGGGTGGTAGGGCGACGTCCGCGAGTGGCCAACCCCTGACAGTCGCTGTAATGATTGAAACAGTTTGTTCTCAAATTCACGACCCTGGTCATGATGTAGTTTGGATGGATATCCAAACCGGGGTATGAAATCATTGAAGATGCGCTCAGCAGCTGTTTTCCCGCTCTTGTTCTTCGTGGGGTATGCCTGGGCAAATCTAGTGAAATGATCAATCACTACTAGAATATATTCATATCCCCCACAACTGGTTTCCAGATGCAAATAGTCAATACACACAAGCTCTAAAGGGAAGTTAGATGTGATGCTGCCCATAGGATCTCGAGTGTGTGTCGTGGGTTTCTTAGACCTGATACAGGGACATTTTCGGGTGACATAGTCTTCAATTTCTTTAGCCATAAATGACCAGTAAAATCTTTTCAGAGCAAGATTGAGCAGTCTTTCTGTGCCTACATGACACATCTCATTGTGTAGGTACTTCAGACCTATCGGCCTGTGTTTCAGAGGGAGGACTAACTGCTTTTGCTGGTTCGTCCTTCTGTAGAGGAGGCAGTCTTCAAGTTGCAACTTACTCCACTCATGCAGCAGCTTTCGGGTGGCTCCACTTACAGTTTGGCATATGTCATCTCTCAGTTTTGTGTTTGACTCCTTTAACTCAATAATCTTGCCTATGGCTTGATCCTCTCTTTGAGCCTCAACAAGATCATCATGGCTGATAGCTGGCAGGTGACAATGAGGTTGTGGGGGAGGATCCGGGGGAACACATGTTAAGTGCTGCAACCCAGGCCACATCCTTCCATTCTGCTGCCTGACTCCCATCCCATGTAGCACACACTGCCTCGTTCAAGAACTTCTCTGTACAAGCCACCTCATATATTTCCATGTCCAAGGGGAGGCGAGACAGTGTGTCTGCATACACATTTGATTTTCCAGGCCTATACCTGATGTCCAACCGGAAATCTGAGTTCTCCCACCCACCGATGACCAACAGCGTTGAGCTTTGCTGTACTCATGATATAGGTCAGGGGGTTGTTGTCCGTGTACACAGTGAAATGGGGAGCGTAGTACAGGTAGTCCCGGAACTTTTCACACACAGCCCATTTCCATGCGAGGAACTCCAGTTTTCCACTGTGCAGGTGGTAGTTACATTCAGCCGGTGTCAAAGTCCTCGAGCCATAGCCAATGACTCTCAGCTTTCCATTCTGGCGCTGATAGAGGACAGCCCCCAGGCCCTGGTCTGAGGCGTCTGTATGCAGTGTGAAAGGTAGGTTAAAATCAGGGTATGCTAAAACAGGTGGGGTTATAAGGAGAGTGACCAGTTGCTCTAAGGCTTCCTGATGTTGAGGGGTCCAGTCAACGGGCTCTCTGGAAGGCAGCTGTGGGCGTTTGGTGGTTTTCCCACATGTTGGAATCTGGGCTTTCCCTGGCTTCGTTTGGAGAAGCTCTTAGATTGGCTTTGCGATCCTGGAAAAATCTGGGATGTATGAGCGATAATATCCCAGGAAGCCGGTCAGTTTCCTTACCTCACTGTCTGTGGTGTCTTGCTTGTCAAGGTTTTGACTGCTTCAAGGTCCTGTGGGTCTATCTTAACACCATCAGCTGACACAAGGCGCCCCACGTACCTGACTTCTTGTCTGAAAAGCTCACATTTGTCAGGTCTCAGTTTTACTCCATGCTGTTGAACAGCCTGGAGAACTTTGTGGAGGGCCTCCACATGTTCATCGAATGTTCTTGCATAACACAGCACGTCATCCAGATATGGGATGCAGCATAAGTCTGTCAGGTCTTGTATTCTGGGCAGCGGATGTCGGTCAGGCACAGTCTTTTTGTTCAGGAGGCGATAATCAATAGAAAGACGTAGGCTGCCATCTTTCTTCCTAACACAGACAACTGGGGCAGCATACGGTGACTGAGGTCGATGGGAGGTTGCCATGGCGATGGACGGGTGTCAACAGGTGTTGATACAGCACTGTTAACAGTCACTGTGGGCTTGGGTGCTTCAGGTAAGTCTGTTGCGATCACTTTTTCAACACAGTGGATGCTGCCAAGTGCTGTCTTTCTTGGTAGAGTGACTGCATGTTTAGTGTTGTTACCCACAGGTACAGCTACATAGGGTTTTCTTGTATTTTGTACCTCCAACAAACCTTCACCCACATCCAGTTCTGTCAACTGCACATTGTTGTCATCAGGCTCAAATAGGAAGACTGCGTCAGCTGTACTCATGTGGGGAGGGTGTGACTTGTGACTTGGTACTTGACCCAGGTTACCTGACCTGCTGGGATAACAATGTCCTGTCTGCCTGTCCGTAGGCGCCCACACTGCACAGAGGGTTTGCTGGCTTGGATGAAGCTCACCAGTAGCTCTGCCTTCTCTGCTGGTATACACAAGGCATTAAAGAGTAGGACGACGAGGGTTGAAATCAGCTTTTCAGGTTGTTCTTGTATCATCTCTTCCAGCACGTTGAAACCCAGCAGTGGTCTCTCCAGAGCAAGACTGCTGACAAGAAAGGGCACAGTGATTGACAGATTAGGGTCCTCATTCCCCATCAAATTGACTGTAAGGGCAACCAAGCCATCAAATGGGAGGACGTCACTGTTCATTGCATACACCCTTAACTCATCTTCATCACAATAATGTCACTGAGTGGCCGAACAGGAGTGTCAGGTAAATATTTACTCTTCCAGTCTCTATCAATCATGCTTACTTGAGCCCCAGTGTTTAGCAGAGCCCTGACTGCTAATCAATTTCAGGGCTCTAAACTAACTTTTTTCACTGGTTGCACTGGTGCGCCTAACGTCTTTTTCAAAATGCATGAGCTGACAGATTTTTAACTTGTTTTTAACCACTTTTAAAATATACAAAATTCGTTTTTAACATTAGCTTTTAACCGTTTTACAGTACATAAACTCAGTTTTTAACATTAGCTTTTCACATTTTACACAATATCATACATTTCAAAACTATTAGACTTTACAAAACTGTTCAAGGAGATAAAAATAAAACTCTGACCAACGTGACTTTGATAGCAACAGGTGACGTTATCAGGCGCGAAAATGTGGCTACTGCTATATGTACATACATGTCCACATATTCATAAAACAGCCTTATTAGCGGACATTAAAACATACAGCGACATGTCAACATATTACACCTCAGTTACTTAGCTTAATTTACTATTCCACCAACCTGGAAACAGGAGAAATAAGTGAGACAGGGCAAACTGCGTCCATTTTTCATCTCGCTCAGCAGAAAGAGGAAAGCTGCAAAGCGGACGAAACTGACGTAAAGCCCCCCGGAACACAATAAGCGCCACACTGCCCCCTGCTGGCAACCCCACAATTACTCCTGACATCTATATAAAATATTGTAGCGACCCTGCAGTAATGTTCTGTTATAATGTCAAATGTTCTGTGAGTTAATGACATGTTTGGGATTGAATGAGTAGGTAGGGGGCGGGGTGCGAGTGTGACGGGGGATGGGGGCTGCGCGAGTGCGCGTGCGTGTGTGCGTGAGTGGCCTGGAAGAGAGAGCTAAGGGCACGGTTAACTTTATGTTTTTGGTTGTTTTGCCGTGGTTACGGCCGACAGCAACCTGTACTGTTACAGCAATTAACAGGTGGTTTGCTGAATAACACTTCGTCATCCTTTCAACGTCCTGGCGGACGCTACAATATGTTAGTGCAAGGATGGTGGAAACAGGTTGATTACCCCTGAACAAATATTCAAAATATCAATTATAAAATTACAGAAATTACCACAAATGTGATAACACTTGAGTGGGCATTACATTGGCATACCTGGCGCAGGGATTAAAGGGCCCATCCTGATATCTTTACTACATATTAATGCGGCTGAATGCACAATACAGATGCTTTCATTTACATATTCACCTGTGTGTGGCAGGAATAACATTTATATGTTTGTATAGTTTACTAATTGATTTTAAGCGTTGTCATGCTTCAGTTTGCCCACTGTGAGTAACAGACAAACCAGAACAATCATTATTAAGACAAACATTCATTAATTACTGATGCAAATAGCTTTCCTGGTTACTGCATAGCTTGTGAAAAAAACACAAAAATATTTTATTCTTTAAAACTTAGTTTGTCAAACATTTTCTTACAGTTCAAACATATCACCATGTATGAACTTGACAAGATAAATCAGCAATATTTCTTTTACAAAGAAAAATAAATGTTAAAGAACATTTTACAGTAGAAATTTCACAAACATAACATTCTGAAATGAAAACTAGCATCAACGGGGCAATCTACAACAGATTTACACACCATAGGTGTTTAACTGGTTAAATGGAGCCAGATTCACTAAAGTTCATACATCCTTGGTTTGGAGTTTTAGTGAAGCACAGAGGACATAGATGAATCTACTCACTGACAAATGACCGAACGATGTTATAAAAGGTGTTACTTAATGGACTTATATCATCATACTCCATCAAATCTCAAAGAACTGTCACTGAATTTCAGTCAAAGTTAAAAACAACACACTATTTTGTTTCAGGGGGAACAATGATGGTCGACACTTTGTCTCGCTTGGTATGCGCTGCATTTCAGCTGAACATGTCTGAAACGGGACATCAGATATATCACATATCACATCTGAGCCCAGCTGGGAATCATTCACTGCAACACGTACATCACCATCAGCGATCAGGAGGAAGTTTCATATATCATCATTAGCTTCAGATAATATGTAGCTTCAGAAGATCTCCATTGACTGTTCTGTTCTCCAGACCAGCTGGACTATCTGACCCTCAGCCTCAGAATAACATTAGTGTTTCTACTTTCGGAAGCGCTTGAAGAGCGGATGGACGCTCTTCAAGCCAGCGGCGCCTTTGCTGCCTCGGCTCTGATATTCCATGTAGACGGTGTCGTCTGCACCTGACATGGAGCTCATGGTGCCTGTTCGCCTCGAGAACTGATCAGGAAGCAGGGAGACAGAAAAAAAAAAAATACTATTGTGATACACAATAAAGCAGAATTGTACATATGCATAAGCAAACATTAATGTGCGGCTTTTCTGAGTCAGAGTTTTAGAAAAGTGCTCACCTGTGGTCGTCCGCCCACCTCTCCTGCCACCACTTCCTCCTCAGCATCCAGGTCTGACGCAGCCAAGACCTTCTGAAGCAGCTGCTGTTGATCATCTCTAGTGGAGAACATTAAGTCCTCTTCCTCCATACCAGCCAGCTTGGTGATCACCTATAAAAAAAGAGTGGAACATTTAGACAATTGGGTGTTGGCAGAATCGCTTAAATTTCCATCTTGAATGTTGTCCCCATGTGAATCCCCACAAAGAAAGATGTAATCTATCATATGACCTGGATAAAATCTGTGGTGTATATTTCTGTAGCGGCACAATTAATGAGAACATTGTCTGGAGATGATATGATGTAACAGGGGTGAACATACCTTAAAGCTGTAGCCCTGATCCACCAGGAACCTCTGCCTCTTGGTGGAGTAAGCCATCTCCTGGGTGTCTTGAGACACCAGTGAGTAGAAGTACGCATTGTACTCCTCTGCTACCATTCCTAAACAGGGAGGCAAGTACAGTGAGATTGGCTGCCTTTGTTCAGGCACAACAGTCAAGTAATAAGCTAACAAACAGCTGTTCACACTGCCTAACCTTTCTTGGCTCGTAAGACTCTGCCAAGCCTCTGGGCCTCCTGCCTACGTGATCCACCATGAGAGGAGATCTGAATCAGAACGTTGGCTTCTGGCAGGTCAAATGAGGTGTCTCCGACCTGTTTAGTCGCAGGAATAAAGAGCAAATCCACATACGCATTGTGTTAGAGTGCTGCTTTTTAAGTTAGCGTATACAATTTCAAAAGAGATTCACAAGCTCTAGATTTTCTCTTACACAAAGAATTCCAGAGAAAATCTTTTATTCTTTCACATCGAGCAAAATATCGATGATTACTGAATTGCTTTATCTATAATAAGCAAGGACAGTGGTTAATGTTTGGAGCAATGTGTAATCGCCTACAGCATGAAAACAAATCAATGTCAGGTGCCATAACAGGATTACTACTTCTTTTAGTTAAAACCCAATTATTAGTCCCAATATAATTCAACAGTAGTACAGCGAGGAGGCAAAAGATGAATGTTTGGTCAACTGTCTGGAAACACTGGTGTGCCACCTACTGGCCTCAAGGGGGCACATGGTGGTTGAATGAATACAGTCACAGAACATTCACAGATTTATACTACATCGATCAGTTTACCTTGGAGATGAAAATTGTGTTGATCTTGGGGTTATGTTTGAAGTTCTGTAAAATCTGCATACGCTCCCCTTGTGACGTTGGACCATAGATATAAGGCCTTGAGAAGACGACGAGAGAAAGGTATTAACAAACATAAATAAATCGAATCTAAACAGGCCATTGACTGAAACGGTCAAAGTGCTCTATATGTGAATGACTTACTTGTTGAGGCGGATGGCATATTCCTTTAAGGCAAATACATTATCAGCGAAGACAATGATCTTGTCATTGCGCCGTTCATGGAAGCGAATGAGAAACTGGCAGGCGCGGAACTTATTGGGATTCATGGTATAAAGCAGGATGCGCTTCTTCGTCTTGATGGCCACATATTCTCTGTAAAACTCTGGAGACATCGGGCACCACACCTGAAGCACAGACAGAGGAAAATTGTTAAGGAGGTGAACACATTCTCACTTCTTAATGCAGCCTCCTGTCGTACTACAAAAGCAACAGTACACATAGTGTGTAATAATGGCGGAAGCAGTAACAGACCTTAGTGTACTTACTGTAATATATAAAATGTTAGCTCATTAATCCTCATTAAAATGCATGTTGAAACAGATCTAAGTAGTTGAATTTTGACTGCAGATATAGCCCACAGCTTTGCCAAAAAATATCACTGAGTCATATTATATTAATAGATTTGTGCGCTGATTTTAATGACGGAATCTCATTCACACATTTAATGTATACATTTCAATGCAGAAAACAACACACAATCAAAAGGTGACTCACTACATAAGACAGATTTTGAAACTCTGTGTCAGCCTTCTGTTCACATTTTTATCCTTTTATCTTATTTACTGTACACTTTACACACTACAATGCTCACCTCTGCACACTGGACTTTGGCAATGTAGCCATTGTTCTGCAACTCCATCCAGTTGGCCTCAAATAGCTTTGGCCCGATTAGGAAGTTGAGGTCCACAATCTTGTCATCTTCTCTCACCAGCGTAGCAGTGAGCCCCATTTTGCAGTGCGCCTGGACAATGGTCAGAACACGACGAAACATCCTGGCTGCAGAGAGCACACAGAATTATTATGTTAGCATGTCGATCAAACATTGTTGCACTGGCAAGGTAATTCTGTGAGTACTATGGTAAACTGATGTACTGTTAACCACTCACCAGGAATAGTGTGCACCTCATCCAGGATAATGAGTCCCCACTCCTGGCTACGCATCCACTCCATGACCCTCTCAGCCTCCCAGGAGCGCTTGGTTGTGTGGCCCAGCATAGAGTAAGTGCTGATGGCTATTGAGCAGCCAATGGGCTTGTCCTTGGCATCAGAGGTGAAGCGGCAGATTTGAGAGTCATCAATCGTGGACCACATCTTGAACTGAGCCTTCCACTGTTCCACTGACACAGAGGAGTTCCCAAGCACCAGGCAGCGTTTACGCACCGTGCAGGCTGCTGTCACACCAACCAGAGATTTGCCAGCTCCTGGTAAGCAAAGAAGATAAATAAATTAAACAAACAAGCTTTTTACACTTAAACATATGCTACAAAAACATAAATGACAGTTATTTATAGTTTGACTGTTTTAAAAATGTCTATTGACAATTATGGAAACATTAAAATAAAGCTTCAGGACAGTGTTTTTCATTCCAATTATTATGTAATTTGTCATTTCAAGACTGTATTTTTACTGTTATAAACAGCTTTGGTAGAATCTTTTCTGTTTCGTCACATGTTCCATCCTCCCACAACAGTAAAGCAGCTGTCTCACCGCAGGGTAGCACAATGACCCCAGAGCGAGCACGTCCATTCCCAAACATCTTGCGCAGACTCTTTTCCTGGTAAGGCCGCAGCACAGCAGTGGGCTTCAGGTCTATGTTGATGTCTGGGTTGACTGTGTCATTGCGAAAGTCGTACTCTGCAAGGAGGGGGTACTCCAGCTGAATGCAGCGCTTCTGCAGCTCTTCGATCATTTCCTACATCAAAGAAGAGAAGAACAGTTCTGTATCAACCTGTGGTACAGTTTGCAAGAACAGTCCCTTCTGACAAAGGCATCAACACACAAATACAATGTTAAAGCTGGAGTGCGGGACTTCTGTCTCCCCCTTGTGGCAGTAAGAGTAAAGGGTGACTCACATTCCCATAACAGATATGATGAATTTCATCCATTTGGTCTAATAACATTAAGAAAGTCTAGAAGAGCCGCATGATTAACGGCTAAAAGTTCAGCGTGGGAATATGGCACACGACATGAGAATTAAAAACTCTGTATTGAATGTAACAGATTAATATTTAAAAGTTCTGCACTGCAGGTCTAAAAGCAGGAACAATTTAAAAAAAAAAACAATGTATAAAATCTCAAGTGTACCTGGCGAATCTCAAAGGACACAGTCTGAGTCTCCTCTTCCTCCTCTTCTTCCTTATCCATCTGCTCATAGTAGCTGAAGATGTCCTCAGGGACCTGCTGGGTTGAAGTTTGTCCCTCAGTGGGCTCCTGTGAGGTGGAAGTTCCTCCCTTTTCCTGAACAGACTTGGAGATCTGCAGATGCAAAGAGATATTTGTCAGTGGTCATGAAACAGTTCGTTTTCTGTGTTAAGAGACAGGAAATGTATAGTTGTTTCCAAAACTTGACATGCCATTGATTTTTATTTCATTATCAGTATAATTCGATTCTGCTTCACAAGTCATGTGTTTAAAAATAGGTTTTGATGTAAAACATATTTTTATACTGAGATATTTGTGTTAAAACCATTACAAATTATTTTATGTGTTTTTGTGTGAGGGAAAAAAAGATGGTTGACGGCATACCGCTGACTTGCTGTGGATGACTTCAGTAATGAGCTCAGTGTCCACTCCGTCTGCAGTACGGAGACGACATTCACGGATCACATTGTCCTGCAGAAGCCGCTGAATCACATCAGGGAAGGCACTCTCAACAAAATACCTGAGGGTAGACACAGACAACACAGTTCAAAAGTGCTGCAGGAGGATTCATGATGCAAAGACAGAAGGAAGGGTTGTTGAAATGACTCTTACCTATTGTGCTTGAGCACTAGCTTGACTTTGCCATAGCTTACTGTGCAGAGCTGAGAGAAGGAAAAGGATTATACAACACATTTTTTCACACAAATACAATACATTTGTAAATTTTAGAATAAAGTTCCACCTCCGTTGTCCTCTCCATTAAATACTTTTTCTCATTCAGACCTTAATGAACTGTACGATTCCATCAGGTACAGATGTCTTGCTGAGTTTCTGCAGGTACTCCACAATGTCAGAGGTCTGCAGCCCCACACTGACAGCTGCATACAGGGAATACGCTGTCAGCTTGTACTCATGGATATGGTTAGGCCTGCACACGGGCTCTGCAATGGCCACCAAGAAGTCCTGGGCATACTTGTACACTGGTGAAAAGGCCTCTAGAAAGATGTGTCCATCTGGAGCCTGGAGGAGAAAAGAACTATAAAAATGAAAAAAAAAGATACAAGGATCCCTCCCTTAAAATTGTGTGTAAAACCAGGAGGAAGACTGAAAGGTGTAAACAGTCTCAAGTCAGGAAATCAAACATCTAAACACATCTTACCACCCAGAGGGGACGTGAGGTGTTATCATTTTTCAGAAGCATCTGAACACGGTAGTCTTTGGCTCCATACTCGTCCAGTTTTGTACTGGACTCTTCCACTTGTTTCCCCGCAGCAGCAGGTATGGCCTCCTGAGACTCACTGCCCACCACCTCTTCTTCATCGTACTCCTCCTCAAAGAAACGCTTTTTGGACTTTTTCTCTGTAGACCAACAATACGAGTTTATGAGTGAAACAAATAAATGGCACAAATGTACCTAAATATATAATATCAGATTCTCCTGCGAACTTTATCATACATTATGACAATAATGCATAGGTATAAATGTCAGTTACTATAGCAAATCAATTTTGGAGGTTTTCTACATTCTAACATTTCAATGACGGCACATGACACTGTATGTTTGTGTGTACAGTTGAAAGCACTAAATACACAATACAATCTATTTATGACCAATTCCTGTATTTGGAAATTTTATTTTTCCATTTTAGATTTCAAACTTTTCATAGCATAAATGGATTTTAAGTAACCAGTCTTTTCATCTAAATTTGATCAGGGCTACACATACTATCTTCAACTGTCTCAAAACAGGCTAACAGATAATGTCAGGTAATGTCAAAAATAAATATTGAAGTCAAAGCAGGCTGTTGTAGCCTGAAATAAGCAGTGTTGAGACTATCTAGCTACAGTTTCAGTAGAAGAAAAAGACCACTTCTTGTTATCCCCCATGAACTGCCCTTTATATCTAAGCTAAGTTAAACCTGCAAATGTTAAGCTTTAGCAAAGTATGTACTCAGCGATGATGTTCAACCCAGTCCGAGTGCAAAATGACAGAGTGATAAATAAACTCCACACAGCAAGAAAATGTGAGTGAAATCGTTTCCTCTCTCGGGATCTCCATCTGTCTGTTAGCTGATAGCTAGCTAGCTTAAAACGTAGCTTTAGAAACTCACCCCGATCTCCTTTATCCTTTTTACCCATTTTTACAAGCTTTCAAATAGGTAATATATTTTTAAACACATATAAAACACGTCTTCATAATTCGCCAGGTGCTCTAATGAGCCTCTACAAAGACGGAGTGCGTAGTGCCATGGGGCGGATGTAACGTCAAAACGAGGAGGTTACATTTCCTGTGTTTGGCCTTCAAAGTAAAATCTTAATCGGAACTTGTCTTATTTTGTCAATCTTTTATTTGTGGCCAATAAATGTTTATTTTACTGTACTTTTTTTGTTTGTTCTTCTGTCTATATTTTATTTTATGGGTTTAAGATTAAATGGTTTTTCATTACTGAACATTTTTAGTTTTAGTGTGGCTATTTTTTTAGCCAGCTTGACGTCTTATTTTGTCGCACCCGCATTCCATGAAGACCCGCCCTACTCCGCTTCTAATTGGCTTGTATTCGTGAGCTTCGTGAGTTATAGCCATTCACAGGACGGGTTGTCACAGAATGCGGGTGGGAAAGAAAACACGGAAGCTTGACATAAGATGCTGAAGCTTTACTGTTTACTTCCCGTGTTAAAGGTCAATCTCGTTGTTTGAGGATCCTGTGGTTTACAAAGAAGCTCCCTTACTTTTAACTAATTACAGAGTTAATAAGTAATCAGGGACAAATATGTCGTCTCATAACCTAATCGGACCTGCCTTGCCCCCGATGTTCAGAGAGGAGAGTGATGAAGACTCTGAAAATGAAAGCGGATGTAAGTCGTGTATACAACTAATTATATCTAGTCAGATGCTGTTTTAACCACAGTTATGTCACATTACGTGTAGTTTAAATCGCTAATATTCGTGTGAGGTTGTCTGTGATGGTTCCTGGTTTTCTTTTGTCCCCCTGTGTTAGTCGCTGGCCCCGCTCTGCCCCCCGGTTATAAACGGGGAGAACCGTCGAGCTCATCGGATGAAAGTGAGCAGGAGGTGTCGGTCAAAAGACCCAAGACAAGTCACACACCTGCAGAGTAGGTTCATTAGTCTGGCATGTAAAGTCCCCTTCCACTCAAAAATGTGTGTTTCTTCTTGTTTTTACAGTGGGATGTTTGACCTTTAATATGCAGTATGGTGTATGAGTGTGTATATTTTTTACGTGTCTGTTGAAAGTGGAAAGTTTCTCTTTGCTCACTGAAAATCAAATGTTAAGGTGCAAGCCCATGAGTGTGATTTTTAAATAAAGGTAAAAAGATAAAGGAGAAGGAGGAAACACTATTTTAAGGAGTATATCATGGTAATGAAATCATATCAGACACACATGACTGTTCCAAGCAGAGGATTTGTGTATGTCTTTACACGTTTCTGGTGGGTCTCTTTATAAAAAAAAAGAAAGAAATTAAATGTAACAACAAAAAACAGTAACATTTGTCATTTGAACAGGGCAGAGACGACAAAGGTACCAGAAGAAGAAGAAGATGATGGTTTCTTTGGACCAGCTCTTCCACCAGGATTTAAGAAAAAACAGAGTTCACCAGAAAGGTGACCAAATGAATACCATAGAGTACTACAGGGGATATTATTAAGTGAAAATGATTAATTGTGGATGACAGGTTGACTAAATGGTTAATTGGTGAAGCTGTAACTGTAACTGTTCATTGTGTTCTCTCAGGCCACCTCTGCTGGGACCAGCTTTGCCTCCTGGGTTTCGCAGAGCAGCATACGTTAACGATGATGATGATGAAAATAATGATGAAGATGGAGAGGGTTTCCCGGGCCCTGCACTACCCCCAGGCTATCAGGCTGAACCCTCCAGCAGCGAGGGAGAGGAAGAGGATGAAATCGGACCCATGCCGGCCAAAGGGCCCGTTCAAGACTCTGTGGCTCTGGACTTTGAGCGCAGGGCAAGAATGATGAAAGAGAAACTGACTAAAGATGTAAGTTCAATTTTTTCTTTTCTTTTTTTTTTCTTTTTGCTGCTTTATTCTCTTACAAGTGGAATTTCTTGATAGGAAAGATTTGATGGTGAGCATATAACCTAGATGTAATAATATCAATCTACAAATAGCAAAGAAAAGACACTACATAAAAAAAAAAAGAATTTAAATATGTAAAGCAGCTTCTAAGTCCAAAGTAAAAGAGGAGGTGCCTATTTACATGTATACACTGTATAGAAGAGGAGTGCAATCAAATTACAATTTGATTGCATGTAATACTGTGAAGTTAGGATTTGTTGCATTCTTTGTACAGTGTGAAATGCCTAAAATATCAATTTTCAGTTGTTTGTATTGTGTAACTATAAAAGTATATTTCTTTTGTGTGAAACTGTTGAATTATGCATTACTCCATTTTAGTCATCTTTCTGCATGATATTGTATGAACTAGAACAAATTTACAAGATTGTAACAAAAAATAGTTACAAATTGTGAAAAGAAATAGGACATAGCTTAATTGAACAAAAACTGAGATGAGAACATATTGACTCACCATATTTATTTAATGGCTAGTCTCATACGGAAGCATGCGATACAATACAGTGTAGTGTAGTTCAACATTGTGCTTTAGTTTGCAGAGCTCCCATATTCATATTTGTAGCTGTAGCATCTTGAGCTCCAGTATCCTCCATCAGAGGCAGAAGCAGAGCCTTGCAGTGTGCTTACTTCACTTTGTGTTTTTAATGTATGAACTTCACTAGTATGACATTAAGATGCCCTGTTTATTTTTCATACCCTTTTAAAGTATTTCTCCTCTGCCGTCTGCATTTGTGCCTGTGTGTATTTGTATGTGAACAGGACACTCCTGAGGTGCTGGCCAGAGAAACATGGATGACAGAGCTCCCACCAGAACTGCAGCACATTGGCTTGGGGGCACGAACTTTCAAGAAGAAGTCGGGCCCAGAGAAAGGAGACCGCTCTATTTGGACTGATACGCCTGCAGACACGGAGCGCAAGGCCAGGGTAAAAAATTGCTTGTTAATAAATAAACAACAGTTGTTATACTTAGTACTAGTAATCTTTTATCTTGTATAATATACATTTTACCTACTTGTTTTCCACGGATTTATTTTTGATCAATAGGAGCGCCTTGAGGGAAAGAAAAAGGTTGAGGTGGAGAAATGCAGTAACCCTCATGTCGCCAGGAAGGACATGGAAATGGCAGAGAAAGTGACTAAGTATAATGCAAGTAGTATCACCATCCATATTCTTTTTTCCTTAATATACATCAGATGTAATGTACATCTACTCATAAATTAGGATCCTAAGTGGTCTGAGACTTTTGGAACGTAATGTATGTTGACATTAATCTTGGGACAACATTTTTTTCTACCCACTCCCTGTTATTAGGAGTCTAAACGTGCTGAGTCTCTGATGAGTTTGCACACAAAGACCATGAAGGAAAAGGCAAAGGAGTCGGCTGACAAGCCAGTGGAGAGGAGACCATTCGATCGGGATGCAGACCTACAGGTCAACCGCTTTGATGATGCGCAGAAGCAGCGGCTGCTGAAGAAATCTCAGGAACTGAACACACGCTTCTCCCACAGCAAGGAAAAAATGTTTCTTTAAGAAGTTGTCAAAATGTACACTTTTAAAGGTGCTGACCTCTAGTTACTATATGCCTTTCTGGTTACTATCTGACATTTTTACACAGGGTTTGTAAAATATGAACCACGTTTCTATCAATGCTTATGTGTGTAACAAAAGGAGAATTACATTTTATGTTGGTGTATGAGGTAAACTGAAATGGACTAAACATTAAGACATTTACATGGCCGACAGGTCCTTTTATGGGAATGTATTCTGTCATTCAGTGTAATGCTTACAGTAAATGTTTAAGCAGGTTCAAGCTGTTATAAAGCAACAGCCAGTGGATTTTGTAATTTTTACTTTGTACACTGTATTAGGGCTGCTAGGAGAAAATATTACAATTAATAAAGTACATTTTCTATGTTGATATACATCAGGATATCTTTTGAGATCTGGAAAATCACCTGTTAATTTTATTTTTGGAAGTCACCTGCTATGGTCAATATAGAAGTTATCCTTGGAATGCCCAGACTTAGTAATTGCTTGGTATTAAGTAGCTTCACAATTCATGATATAAAACAATCCCACATTATAATAGCAATGACATAATAAACTATTTTGGCCAACATAATTGCAATTGTGTGTAAACACTAATGATTCCTGTGTGAATAGCATCAAATAAACTCCATTTAGCATTAATGCTCAAATTACAATGCTCATTCACTTAGCCAAATTACTGGATCTGATATTGATAATGTACATAGTGAGTAACTCTTGAAACCATGCTTTTCAAACTGATTTATGTTATCAGGACATGCGTGCGTTAAATGCCTCTTTCCTTGCTAGTGATGTAGCCCTTTGTAAATTGAAATACCAGTGAGTGATTTTTACTTAGTTTCAATGAAAACATTTTGTACAAAATGCTGTGAAATGCTCTGTTATGCTGTGTGTTCCTTTGCATTCTCTCATTTTGTCTTTTTACATTAATAAATTGTGTTTTTTAACATATATGTCTTATTTATTACCCATGCGTTGTATTTTATGGGTAATGTTGGGGAGTAACTAGTTACATGTGACATAGTTACACAATGTAATTACAAAAAAAACAACTAATCCATCACAGTTACTGAGAAAAAATTTAATTAAATTACAGTTACTTATTAAAATGTTGATGATTACAAAGGGGGTTACATCTAAATATTTTCTGTAAGTAGCTTGTAATGTTGCTATATGTTGAATAATATTCATTTTGTTGCTTTGCATGTTCTTGATGTGCATAAGGCCATGGCATTTAGTAAAGCCATTTGATGCTATTCCCTTATTTAAGTTTGCAGTCTGCCAATTAAATCAATCCACATTGGCGCTCAAAGTTAAACAACCTGTGTGAGAACATGTTACTTAATACATATATTGCTGTTTTTAATTCTTTGAGAACAATATATTTTTTAATATTTTGTAAATAAATCATGACGTGGGCTTGAATGGTGTCACAGTATATATTATGCCGATGCCAGACGTTTTTCATAAATTATCTTTATTTTATATTACAACATGAATTAATGAATACATTTTAAAATGAGAGCTGAATCTTGCTTTTAAGAAATGATCCCCCTTATACATCATGTCAGCATCCATTAAAAAACACCTGAACTTAGATTTTGGTGGGCTCAGAGGGTACACTTACCCCAGCAGCTGTAAACATTCCTTAGACATTTAGAGAAGTAATACAAAAGTAATCATATGTTATAAGCTTTATTACTTTGATTAAGTGATTGAAATAGTTGGATTACATGTTAAATAAGGTAACTAGTATTCTGTAACCCATTACATTTCCACAGTAACCTTCTTAACCCTATGCATAGGTGAATATGAGGGGTATACATAATATGCGAAAACTGTAACTTGGACCTTCAGAGTTGCCGTACGTTCATAAAGTATTTTACGCATGCGTTTGGCGGTTAGCTCAATAAGCTAAAAGCATTGTTTTAAAACCAACATGTCAGAGAAAACAGAGGTGGATTTAACTGGTGCCAAGCTAAACACAGGCGTGTGGCTTGTAAAGGTACGTATATAAACTCTCTAACAAAGCTAGTTCATTTGATTGGTTTAGTTCAAACGCGGCCAACATTAACAGAAATGTAGCTTAGCATCTCTCGCTATTTCGGGTGAATAAAACTGGACGCTGTAGCTAACTGTGGCTACATCCAACACATCCAACAAATACTTACTTAAAGGACAGATTTACAGTTTTCCAAGTTTGTCGTACAACAACAGTCAGATGCCCACATGAATACTGACACTTTGTTGTAATCTTTCCCCCTGTTGATACTGGCCATTAACGTAAACACTTAGACGACCCTTTGATAATGTACAACTCTACCACAGTCCTCCCTCTGTGCTAAAATGTATTCAGCCGTCAAAATTAGTCAAATCAAGCAGATGTCTTTCAACGTTATAGTCTTTTTTCTTTTAAAAAAAAAACCTATGTTTGTTACTATTGTTTCACCACAGCTCAACGGGGAAACTCAAATAGGGAATTTTACAATAAAAAGGCTGTAAATGAGGCAGATATCCACTTGATATGACTAACTCAGACTAGTGAAGGCTTATATAAATAAACATTTCAATGCATGTTTGCACAAAATTTGAGGGTGATCTTTTAATGATGATATGGTGATCATATAGTGATGGTGATATGGTCACCTGACTTGTTTTAACAGAGTTGAAAAATCCTAAATCTATTGTAGAGATTTTATATTTAGTATGTGACAAATGACCTCACACAAAAGCTCATATAATACTACAATGACCTTTGTTAAATGAATGTACATGTTTCACTTTTTAGTGTTTGTTGTATGTATCTTAACCTGTGTGGGCTTTCTGTTTTATCTGGCTGCTAGAGTAACTTCCTCACGGGGGCCATACAGTTATAAGTATTAAAACAGCCCGTTCCATGCCTTTCTTAAAAATAAAATAAACTCCTCGTTTCTTCATACAGGTGCCCAAATACCTGTCTCAGCAATGGGCAAAAGCGACTGGCAGAGGCGAGGTTGGGAAACTCAGAATCTGCAAGTATGTGAAACAACGAAGCATCAGTAAAGTAGCAGATGTTTAGGTTTTTACTGTATGTGTGTGTCAGTATGTGGCAAAAGTTATTCATGTTAACTTGTGTAATTAATTAATTAGTAAATTAAAAGTGGAAGTGGAAAGAAAGGTAAGAAAATGAAAATGTAGTTTGTGCTGATGATGGGTAAAATTAATGTGAAAAACTAGATAGTTATTGTTACTGATGCATTTCAAATGGTTGAATCCTCCTTTTGCCAATCAATTGATTCTGATTTTGTTCATCATTTTTATCTTTAAGGAAAGGAAACCAAGGAAAGACAGAGGTAAGATATGTTTGCACGTCACTCCATTTATGGTCAAATACAGGGACGGACTGCTTTACCCTGAGTCAAAATATCAGCTGATTATCATGAATTTGGTAAACAGGTTAGACTGCACTTTTCTTATTATATGTAATAGAAACCCATGAGTTATGATAGCAATCCTTATGTAGTACACAAATGATATGTTGGTAGTTATCCACATTATTTAATTTGGAGTGTAAACAAACTAATTTTGACCAAACACCATGACTAGAAAAATAGTGGCTAACACAATCTTTTATTTCAATACATGCTGTATGCATGTATCGATTTTAGCTGCACTAAAATCGTGCATAATTATATGGAAAATTGTGCTCATTCTAAACCTTTTTGCAGACCTTTAGTGGGTCTTGAAGATCATCACTTTTTAGAAAATGATTTGATAAATGTAGTTTATTGAAATCTTGTCTTTTTGTTTGTGGCATTTATGATGTTATACAATTACATATTTTTTTATTATGCAGTCTATATAGTCAATCAAAGCCGGTAGAGTGTGATTCTTTATAATGCATTTTATTGATAATTGCAATCCATAATTCAGTTGTCACTGATATACTGCAGTACTGGACACAGGATAATGACAGTGAGATCAAAAATAAGAAAAGGAGATGAATAGATTACATTTTGGGCACTTCTCTTCACAGGTGTCTTTCACTTTGAATGAAGAGCTGACTGTGATTGAGGGTATAGAGGACAAGACCGTTTCTGCACCTCGTGACCACCCATTCACCATGCAGACAGTGGGAGGTCAGACGTTAGCGGTCTTCACCGAGACGTCATCAGGTAAGCTTCTGTTGTCAAGCTTTGAGCCCAGCTGGAGGCTGCGCTGCTTCCTCATCTGCTACTTGATGAGGCACTGGTTATAATCCAAAAAATGATTGATTAGTTTTCTGTGATGTGAAATAATCTGTTGCACCACAGCCCGCAGGTAAGTTCTGTGTAATCAGGTGGTGGAGGCGCCCATCTTGCTACTCTATGTGCATCTTGCTTTCTTCATGCACAGTCTTTTACTCGCTTGTCTGCCCTGCTCGTCTCTGTTGTTGTGAACTCTCAACAGCTTTTCCCAAGAGTGTGAGGTTGTCCAAAGTG
Organism: Scomber scombrus; assembly: GCF_963691925.1. Lineage (NCBI taxonomy): Eukaryota > Metazoa > Chordata > Actinopteri > Scombriformes > Scombridae > Scomber > Scomber scombrus. The sequence continues at coordinate 26,284,114 of NC_084970.1, forward strand.
GTAACGAAGTCTTTATATGAATTATACAAAGTGAACACTCGACGGAAAACAGAAAAGAGCTGGTCTGTTGGAAATTTGTCTTCATCCAGTCTGATCTGTGCTTCTGTCTCTACATATGACGGGGGTTTTTTTGTTTCAGTGTTTGATTATCAATTATTTTGTTTGTGGTTTGACCTTTTCAGTCCACCACCAATCACATCAGCTGATTGCGGATATGATCTGGCACAATGGCCTAATTTTGAATTAATTTAACATTAAACCAATATCAACGCAAATCACTGCTGCATTTGGAGTTGATATAATTTGTGCATGGGTTTCTTTGGTTTGGTTTGAGCTTCACCAGCTGTGTTTGCCCTCTGATTGTAATATAGGTGTTTGGTTGCTACGGGTGCAGGTGAGCTTGTGCTACTGACATATTTTTATTTAGGGCTGCACAGTTTAAATGTTTTAGTTTTTTAAAATTGATATTTAACAAGCACAACTAGACATGAAATTCAACGGAAATCTGGCCAAAAAGGCAGCTGCTGAAAAATCACTGCTGCATTTCCCAAATAGCAATGCAACACATTTCTTGAGGAAAAAAGTGTTTTATTAAAATAATGAGTTCAGTATTTGTGCAGCCCAGTCATGAATATATATTTTGTAGTGGGACAGGGTATTTGTGCTCGCTTGTTGTGAGGGCATGCTTGCTTTGCTCGTGCGCACGCTTGTGTGCTCAACAGCGATGTCTTAGATCAAATATATCGAGGAGCTCTGTGTGATTAATTTTTTTCGTGTGCGACTAAACCCTGGGTGTGGTTCCTATTGTTCGTCGCTCCCCTCCTCCCACCGTCTTCCCATCCCTATATTTTTATTTTCACCATCCCTCCCTCCCTCCTTGTAGGCCAGTCAGAAGAAAGATCTGATGGCAGCAGCTCAGGTTCGGGGGCAGGTCCAGGTGAGTTCACCGTTTCGCCAGCGAGAGATTAAGTTACATCTCTGGGAATCAGACACTATGAGCGCTTGTTACTTTCACCAATAAATATTGTTTTTTTTGTATCATAATAGTAACCCATATACATGCTTTGGAAGATGCATGTATTGACACCAAAAAACTAGACACACAGTCCTCATGTAGGGCAGCTTTGCCCTGAAGCAGCATTACGGCCTCTTGGTTTTTTTTTTTTTTTTTAGGATTACTGCACAGTTCCATGTCGAGTTTTAATATGTAGGTTGCGCCATCTTGACCTGAGGGTTTGAGTGAATGAAAGTCAGGACTGTGGTCAGATGGCGTCCAGAGTGGTGATGGATTTAATGCCAGTCCAGTTGTGACGTGGTGTTGGCAAAGAAAATGGGAGATGTGACTCCTCTAAAGGTTTGATTGACTGTGTGGACATGAGCAGCCTCATTTAAAGACACTGTGATGTGATCTAGTGGTGCTGTCAGTGATGATAGTGTACTGACGATCTTTTTGTTCCCCCTGAGATATCTAAACCTTCCATGTGTAGAACGTTGAATTTTATGTGATTTTATATCTTCTTTTTTTTTTTTCTAATGGCACAAGTGGTAGTTTGTAGGCAAATGAGGTAATCCAGATACAGTCTGGGTGTTTGTAACATTCGCTCAGTCACTCATATACTATACATAACACTGAATAGTTTATTCTATAGTGGTGGTAAATTGAACTTTCTTTCAATTATGGCTCATCATCACTTTTCTTTTGACTGGTGTAGCCAGTAAAGCTTTTAAGAAATGTCTTTGGACCTTAACTACAGTGTGGACAGCTGTTTCTGGAAGGCTGATTCAGAAACTGACTTCTTAGTAGCTGATTTGGGAGACGTTTTGTGAGTAGGTGTGAAGAATTGTGGAGTAAACTGAAATAGATGGCCTTTACTTTGCCTAAACCGTAACATTTGACTTTGTATGTGTTGTCATGTCAGATTTAAACAGAGTCCAGTATCATGATTGAGTATAGAAACTTGTTTTTTGGTTTCCAGCCATATCTATCACGTAGATCTACATTTCCAAGTTTGTTCTTTCATATATTCTTTCTCTCTTAGATGTATACAACCTTTTCCATTCTTTACTTAAGTCACTTAAAGTAAGCATGCACTGAAAATGTAATGGGAACACACGGATTACACCATTTTTACTGAAATTGTGATTGACAATCTCTTTCAGATAAAATAGCCTTGGAGGGAGTGGTAGTGCAGAGAGCGGAGTGCAGACCTGCTGCTAGTGAAAGCTACATGAGGCTGAAGAGGTGAGTAGTTTTGAAGTGTTCACACAGGTTTACAGAAGAATAAGAAGATATAAAAATATACTGTAGGTAATGGTAAGTGACCAGAAAAGTAAAAACTCTTGTAGAAGTATACAATGCCTGTTTAATTTGATACTAAAATCATAAGTTACTTCAAGCAACATGGCAGTAATCGTAGGTTTTGTCTGTAGTGTTGCATTATATTGTACGTTTGTATGCTCAGTATATGCTGCATGTATTTTATGTATTGTATGTTTTGTAAAAGTGATTCTTATCATCTAACAAAAGGTTACAAATTGAAGAGTCCACCAAGCCAATTAGGCTGTCGCAGCAGTTGGATAAAGCTGTCACCAGTAACTACAAACCTGTGGCTAACCATGAAAACAATGTAAGAAATAAATCCCACATCTGTCTTTTTTCGTTCATCCATTCTGTTATTTTTCATGGCTTAAAGAAAATGTGCCATGCAATCAGTCACTAAAGTTAGTTTCCAGACTGTCTACCCAGATTTGTATCCAATGTGGAAATGAATGAGCCATAATATGCCAAGCCAGTGGCATGGCTCTGTACAGTTACGTGATAGCTGATCTGTCTGTTTACTTTCTTTGCAGCTTGAGTATGAGAGGAGAAAGAAGGAGGAGGGCAAGAGAGCAAGAGCTGACAAACAGCAGGTGTTGGACATGTTGTTTTCTGCTTTTGAGAAGCACCAGTTCTACAACATCAAAGACCTAGTGGATATCACCAAACAGCCTGTGGTAAGGCAAGAGGGCAACATGGGGGGCTTCGATTTAGGTCTATAAGTAAACTTAACTCAAAGTTGGTCCAAGTATCTTAAGTTATTTTCCTTCTTATAAAGCTGTTTATTGTGAGAAATGTTTGCATTCAGAACGAGAGCAGTGTGTTTAACTTTTCTTTATAACCATCTTCTCACAGATTTACCTGAAGGAAATCTTGCGTGACATCGGCATCTACAATGTGAAGGGAACACACAAGAACACATGGGAGCTCAAGCCAGAGTACCGACATTACCAAGGCGACGAAAAGACTGACGAATAGAGCGAAGCACCAACACTTTGCTTGATGGGGCTCCCTCGCTGAGCAGGCCTCAGTTAGACCGTGGAGCTCAAAGCTGACTTCCTCACCTCAGGTCTCAAAACACACTGGATTATGAGGTCAAGGGTTGAGTCTTATAGGAAGAAGTTGGATCTTCTCGTTACCTTGTAGGAGATAACGAGAAGAATAATAATTTTAGGAAGCCAAGTATGCATTTATGAACCATCGGTTCTTGATTTTAATGTTTTGAGACAAGTATATCCAAAGTCAAAAGGTTAAGCCTACAGGAGGATGTCTCACAGGTGACAGCTCCCACCACTCATTTTTATGTAACAAAGCGGTTCTTCTAGTAGATGTTGACTTTTTTTTTGTACTTTTGGAAAAAAAAGAAATTCAGCCTGTGCTTATGTTCACAGAAAACCGCTACCATTGTTTTAGGTGTCCTTAGTTACTTTAGCTCATCTTCACTGTATTTTTAAAGTGTTTCACATTGGAATAACTCATGTTTTACACTTTTTAAAATGCAAATAAAATACAATTTATAAAACCGAAGTTGAATTCAAGCAGCATTTTGGTATACCAGTTACATTGACTTCATCTCCTTCTCAGCCATGGTGTATAAATACATTCATTTAAAAACAGGCCCAAATAGTGAACATTCCCAGCAGGAAATATTCAAGGCCCCAGCACAGTATTTGTTTCAAGTTTATGGTTTGTTTATTGTAACCGTCACACAACCATGCAGTAATGTGAGTTAAACATTATGCAACAGGACCAAACTTTCAAATATCCCCTTCCAATAAATACACAGAACACTTCTTAAATATACATATTTATTTTTTCAAAAACACAGGATGTCAGTTTAATGCAGTGCATGCACATTTATTATGCTTGGAATGGACATAGTGTATAAAAGGCTGCTGGCAGATGAAAAACTGTCTAATGGGGAAAATAAATAAAAATAGGCATTTGAGGAAAATATTAATTCCACCGGACCAATCTCCCTCAGATGTTTCTCGTGGTCATTACCTACAAAAAAATGAAATAACAATTAAGAAAGCAGCTACACAGCACACACTTTTTTTAAAAAGCAAAACATAAATCATCCTGCAACAAGTAGCTGTACTTCCAGATAAAGAAAACACTCAGTAAATGGCATAGCTTTTATAAATCTGCCTGCTAAACATTAGACATTGAACTAATGACAGCAAAAACGGAACTTTCACACTACAAACATTCACCTGCATATTTGATGTGGGACTATGCCAAACTAACTTAAATGTATTCCTCAATTCAATCTGTACTGCCATGGACTGCAGCAGTCAGAAAGCACAAGGAAAATTCAGTTTAGCATCTCTGTGCAAACCAAGAAGCCAATGATGTCTGCTTCAGGTCTATCAGTGGATGCAAATCGAGGTCTATCACCAACTAAACATTATAATGATCCCTCACCTGTTTAGTGTCCCCTCCAGACCAAGCTTGGCTGACTGGAACAGCTGCTGTGAAATCTTCAGTCTGTTCACATCAGGACTGGAAAAGGGTGAAAAACATGATATTTAACAATTTAAGTATCCAGAGCGAATAGATTTGGTGTATAGAGGCAAGAACAACTTTCAGTTTACATTTTAATTAGGATCTCCAGATTCATATTTGAGCAATTGTTTCCATTTATCATCCCCTCTTCAATCCGAGACACCATTAAAAAGGTGTGCAGAAAGCGCGGGGATATTTAATATTGCATCTGAAATTTATAAAACCCAGGACACCTCACAACAGAGAGCCCAGGCTGTCAAAGATGCGGCATGTGACCAAATGGTTTGATCATTACAGTAGTTTGATGTAAGCATATACGACTCCAGAGTTAACATATCCTTACATACTTTTCAAGACAGGCTGCAGATACGGTCTTGTTGGTGCTTCTTTCTCAGACCCATTTTCTCAAGTCATGCTGTGAACAGACTGGTGTTACATCTTCACTTTGGTGTTATGCTCATGCACAAACACAGCCATCATCCTCCATCTGGCTTGTGTAGATGTCCATCAAACAGCATGTGGACAGCTAGAGTAACACAGTACAACAGAAAGATTAGCCACTGGTGCAAATTATTGAAAGTTGAATTAGCAAATGTTACTTTAATTCTTATTTATTAGCCATCTCTGCTACATTAACACACAAGACCTTAAAACAATCAGGTAAACCATCTAACATGATATACAGTGACAACAAGGCTCACAGATGTCTCAATGAACCCCCTGAAGTCATGAGGTAATCACTGACTAATGCTTAATAGTTTTTGGACAGGAATATATCAAGCTTTGAATGCACACACTTTACTCAAGCTCAATCTCCACTTCTCCCTGGTCTAATAAACCCTGCAGATCCCCTAATAAAGCTTTTTATCTTTTATCATCATGTACCCTATATAAAACAGCAGTCTGGTATTTTTAATTGTTGCGACTCTTACTTAATGGGGATTAAAGTAGCTAGCATATCCCATCCAGGTTTAGCATTTTGCTTGATAGTCGTACTGTAGGCAGTTTTTTATGGATAAAACCTGAACACTTAAGGTTTAACAATAATGGTTTGCTGATTATTATTGTGGTGTACTTGGTTTTAGTCCGTCAGATTGTTGTTGTAACCTTTATTCAGCACATATATAAGTTAAATTAGCTGTAAAACTCAAGTTAGCATTAGCTAGAGAAAGCACATGGTCGCAACGAGGCATAACCGGGTTTTTTTCCTAGAATGGCGAAGTCATGACCAGCCCTACACGTGACCCACGTAAGAAACCAGTTCTAACCAATCGAAGGCAGAGTAGGGTGGGTCATGACTTTGCCATCCTAGGAGAAAAAAAGGGCTTCTGGAGTCATGTTAAATTTCAACTAGCCGATAAAGAGTATATTCCCCTGGACTAAGAACCTTTATATTAATCCTCCCAACATTACATTCTTAATTCATACTTATTTATCGTATTTAACAGCCCTAGATGTAAAAAACTTACAAGGAGTCATGTTGGTGAAGAAGACGGTCAAGACCAGGAGGCTCCTTCAGTTTCCAGTGAGAGAGCACGGTGAAAGGACCGGAGAGACTCAAGCTTCCAGGTTAAATAGGTTTCCACTCTTGGCTCATTCTCGCCCCCTTGAGGACGAAGAGAGGAGACTTTTGTTTTACACTGTCGTCCTTTGGGGGGGGGGGTTTTCTTCGTTTTTTTCCTTTATTTTTTACACAGGCAAACAGAGGACATACAAGAGGAACATGCAGATAAAATAATTACAATAGAAATAAAGGAAAATAAATAACTAGGCCTAAATAAATAAAAAGTAAATGTATAAGTGACAGAGATCTTCAATTCATACATTTTGAAAAGATTTTGATAACATTATTATTTTTTAGACAGTGTAGAGCAGTGGTCTCCAACCCTGCTCCTGGAGAGCTACTGCCCTGCATGTTTTAGGTATCTCCTCACTCTAACACACCTGATTCTAATAATCAACTCGTTATCAAGCCCTTTGACGAGCCTCAGCTGCTTGATAACGAGTTAGAGTGAGGAGACACCTAAAACATGCAGGGCAGTAGCTCTCCAGGAGCAGGGTTGGAGACCACTGGTGTAAAGACTCAAGCTAATATTTTATTTTAATTAAAAAATAAATTATGTGGTTGTTTTTAACATTTTGGATTTGTGGATATGACATTTTCTTAACGATTAAAAAGGTTTATAATGCTACAAATATGTATATTTTGATACACAAAACAGGAAATAATACTTTTTTTGTCAATACAAATCTTATGTGAACAACAAACCTTCTCCACACTGTCGTTCTCTGGTGTTCACAGCTGGAGTTGAAATTTACAAAATTGCGACTTGTTTCTTTATAATGTAAGTTAGCTCATTTTCTCGTATGGTTTCCGTGCCAAAATGATCGGATATTTTTTTCTATGCAAACTTTTTCCCCCTAAAGTCTCATTTTCTTTTATCAAAAGAAAAGTCTTTCTGAGATGGAAAATGAATTGACTTTGTAGTTTTAGTATCTGAGTAGCTATAGACTCTCTTTTTCAGTCAGTTTGATGCAGGAATATTAAATAGGCTGTAATCCATTTTAGCCAACTTTATGCACATGTATATATCTCAAATTTTCTGCACATTGCACATACATTTTTTATCTGTATAAGGGTATATTCTATATGTATATCTCAGGAACGTTTACATGTATATAATATCAGGAACTTCTGCATATTGCACATTTATTTACACAAAGAATCCAGTTTAATGTAGTATTTTATTTTATCCTATTTTGTCTAATTTATTGTTGATTCTTTCTTTTTCTTTTTTCTTTTTTAGTACATTTTCACCCTTAACCTGCTACTTTTTTTTAACTGTATCTCTGTGTCAATTTGAATTTCTCCCAAGGGGAATCAATAAAGATACATCTTATCTTATCTTATCTTATGGAGGGCTAAAGTTGAGGGATCGATATAGTTTCATTGGGATATGTGCAATAACTCCATGATATAGTCTATTGATGTTATTTGTATTGTGGCGGCGGTATCGTGGCAGTAGCAGAGTGATACAAAAAAAATGGAAACTAAAATTAAAAAAATAGCGCACACTGTGGGTTAAAAGTACAGATCTTAATAAAACATTCGTTTCAAATTTGGAGCATAAGGCAAACACGCGTGTGCACGACAAGCGCGCCTCCGACTCTGCTCCCATCAGTCAGTGAGCTGTCAGAGGAGGTGCAGCACTTCTTAATTGGACTGCGCGAGTGTAAACTGTGACCGACCAGCTTCCTGCGGATTTATATGAAGACATGAAGACATCGAAAAAGAAGACTTAAGAACAGGTAAGATTTTAGAATGACAACGTTTAAGGATAACATTTTTTAAGTGTGACCACCAGTATTGTGTGGCCACTAGTGATGTACTTATTATGGTCTGGATATACTCTAATTATCCTGCTGCTGGTTCTCCAGCAGTGCAATTAAAAACTAACAGGGTGGGTAATGATGCTTAAAACAATGCTGAGTTTCTAATTCAAATGAACATTTTCTTATAGTTTTCCACAGATAGTAAACAGTGAAGCAACAGCCCCAGCTGCAGTATGTTCAGAGCTGTGTTTGGAAACAAGAGAGATGAAGGAGGAGGAGGAAAACGAGGAGATAAAAAGAACCAGAGACACTCAGGTAAGCACAAACACCCCGAACTACCTGTGCAACAAAACTGTGGCACCTCAACTCAAAAGCAAAGCCAGTATTGCACCTTTGGGCTTGTATCTTGGTCTTGCCTTCATTACATTCCTCAATAGTTGGGATCATGATGATGAAATGTATTTTTTCTGACACTGTAATCACAAATAATAGGAACTCTGGGAATGTATCTTACACTGTACACACAAGCACTTGCATTTTTGATGGAACATTTTCAGGTTCTCTTCTCTTGGGTGATTTAAGTAGAGCCAATTCAATTAGCCTAATTCATGAGTGTGTTCCGTCCTTCATGCAGTGTCCCGATGCTTGCATTTAAAGTGTGTCAAGTTAGATTGGGTTAGGAAAACATCCTGACCTACTAAAAAAAACATACTGAATTTCACTAGAATTTGTGAATGGGATACAACTAAATGAATCTGTGCACTTGCTAGAAATGGTTTGCATCTACTGTAAACAAGCTAAATGGTTTGTTGGCTGGTCAGTTGAAAGTAAACAGAAACCTGTGCCAAAAATGTGAACATTATGCTGTTGAAGTGAAGCTAAGGTGTTTTTAAAGCTGCATTTTCACAGGGTGAAGTTGTCAACTTGCTGCAGTACAGAGGGGAAGGCAGAGATAGGTAACATAAGTAGAGCTCAGTATTAGAGCAACCATGTTGCTCATTAATAATTGATCATATGCTGCTCTGGGTAGCAAGAACAGAGAGGAAGATAGAGAACTGTGTCAGTCTCATTAAAATGATATAGTATGTTTACAGTACATTGAAATGGCTCTGATCATTCACAGAGAGATATCACTCCTTCTCAAAGGCTGATCATAGAAGGTTTTAATGGTCCTTTTTAAGAGTTATGCGAGGCCATATCAGGCAAATTTGTAATATTAGGTAGTACAGTTCTGTTTCCTTGTTTTGCTTAACCCAAGCAAACACATATGTAAAGAGAGAATAAATGAATGACTAAATGTTTACTACAGGTAAAACTACTACAATCTGGTATTATCAAAATAATTGACAGTAACGTCTCTACTCAGCTGGATTGGAGAAATCTAATGCACAGTGTTTATTTAAAAGCACAGGATCATTTTGAATGGCTGCAAAATATTTGAAATATTGAATTGAAATATAATAAGTCTAGCCTCTTTATTAAGCATGATCCCATTCCTTTAAATAGATGTTCTGGAATTGCCAACTTTCCATTACATCATTCAGCAATATGCCTCCAAGACAAGATATGTTCGCTCTGTTGCAGCCCTTATGTGAGGCATATTCAATACTGCTCCCTTTGCGATATGATAAAGCTAATATACAGCCACAGTACTGTATAGTCGTTTAAACCGTACTGGAGCTTTCTCATTGTGCTGCTTTAACATTTACACCTGCCCTTCTCCATCCCTCTACCTGTCTTCTCCATGTAGGTGTTGAGGCATACACTCACAGCACTTTGCAGAGCAGTAGCAGCAGGCGGGCCGCAAATCCCCAGGGCCATGATGGTTACAAAGAAAGATCAGCAAAACTGAAGAGACTGACCAAGGGTGTGTCCATTTCTTTACCGTCCTCGCCTATTCTCCCTCGCCAGGCTGACATTGGTCCCTCCCACTCCTGCATCAAGTTCCCAGGTGGGTTGATTTAAAGTAATAATAATAATATAAACAAAACATGTTCTCAGGATTCACAAATGAGTATGACAAGAAGCTGTGCATCAGGGAATAAAACAATTCTTTCATGGTTTTACCTTGATTAGCAGAGAGCTTCTGTGCATTCAGCTGTTCCATACATGTGACAGCAATACAAGAGCATACAGACTGTGCCCCCAGGGCCCAAAACATGTGACAGATTGTCAGAGTAAATTATAGAACAAGATAACTGAAGGCAAGGAACCCCAATTAGGTAGGTCAATTTTGAGATATTGCATTATTTTGGATAGTACACACCATATTTTCTGAAAGAAACTTTGGTTTGATCAATCCAACGTTACTTTGGTTCTGACTGAGAACCATTGTCCCATGACATTTTCTCTTTTCTTTCTCTTGTTTCATGTTGATCTCTGCCATCCACTTTTGAAAAAACTAAAAATGACAAAAACAGTCTTATAAAACTAACATAGCTGTTTTATATTCAGTATAAATGTATCTTATTTAATTTTATAGCATCTCTTATATACAATATGCTTCGTGAATGTCTCATAATTAAATAAAAATCAAATGTTTTGGACAAACTCCTTTATATATTACTTTTATGTCATTCATTAGGTTAAAACAAAATGTTCATCCTGTTTTAAGAAGTATTGTAACTACCAAACACATACACTTTGTGCAAGTTTAAAGAAATATGTATTAATTTAAAATGCAATCATAAAAAAAACCCGTTTTGTGACAGTTTTAATAATGATGTAAACTATAATTATTGATTAAAAAGAAAACCTGGTGTGTCTGACCTTAAAATATACACTAGGTGGCAGTGTGCTGTAGCAAGTTCAGCCATTGAGAAAAAGGAGCTATTTCATGCAGCAGTGCCTTGTTTTTCCCCAGCACACTAAATGAACATGACAAGGAAAATTACAGCAAGTAAAAAATATATACTGGCATGGCTTTTGTGTGTTGTGTGTTATCCATGCAAAATCGAATATGAAACTGTGTGGTAGACTGATCAGAGTAAGCCACACATCTACATACATGATTCAAACACTGAGTAACCTCGAGTGTAAAAATCCGATAATTTCTGTGTTCACAAACATCTCATCCTTGTGAATGATCATCAGTCCTAAATAATCTGTGCTTTCAAGAACCCTCAGATGTTGTTGCATAAATTGAGACACACCCACACACTTCAATATGAGTGCACCGCTGTCCCTGTCATCACACACATACACACACACACACACACACACACACACACACACACACACACACACACAAACATACATTAGCAGTGTTAATATATTATAGATAAACACCCACGGTACAGTGAATATTGTACTGTTTGCATGGCTTGCACTCTGTACATACTGTTTTATACTCCTGGGACACAATTCAAATTCTGCACCGCAGAACTCATCTGGAGAGGCTTAATCCCCCCCAACCCCCCCCCCCCCCCCCCCCTCTCTCTCTCTCTCTCTCTCTCTCTCTCTCTCCCTCTCTTACTTTCTTTCATATCCCTCCCTATCTCCACCCTCAATCCCTCCCTCCTTCCCACCCTGCTAGCTCTCCCTCCCTCTCCCGTCTCCCTCTATGCTGTGGCCGAAGGACGGGTAAGGAAGCTGGAGTATGTGGATGGCTCTTCCGATGCGAGAGAACCTCTTGTCTTTGCCTCGTGCCGTGGCAAGACAGATCACAGAGGTGAGAACAGGAGCGTGTGGGTGTGTGTTTAGCATCATGTCTGTTTTCCAGGTATTGATCAGGGAAGTTGAATGGGGATGAATGGGGTAGAGATGATAGAAGGAAGGTTATGAAAGTCAGTGTGTGTCTTACATCTAAAAACAGCTTTGTGTTAAGTTTTCCTTCTCAGGTGTATATAGAGAGAATGGGGTCTGTTGATTCATCAGTGTATTTTTTGGAGTGAATTTGTTTTATTACAGTTTCATCTGAGTCTTTCCCCTCACTTCTCTGCATGTTTATTATACAATTATGGTTAGATTAAGAAAATAAATGTATAAATGCCACATCTCTGTCAGTTTTCTTTGTGTTTTTGACCAGAAGGCTACCCTAGGGCTAAACAGATTTTATGAGGCATCTTCCATCCCGGTTGCCAGGCACCTCTCTGCTTCCCGTTTCCAATGGCAACTGCTAGGTGGTTTGATGAATAGTACTGGACATTCAGTGTGTCCTCATATTACTCCAGATTGGATCTCAGTGCTGTGCTGACTAAATGCAAAGTTTTCTCTCCTCCCCCTCTTTGAAATATACATCCAAACTCTCTATGCAAGTCTTCAGGAGAATTTCAACATGTTAAGTGAAAAGTGTTTGAAAAAGGCTGTAATTGTGGTGCCTTATGAAATACAAATGGCCAGGTTTGCCTCTCAAAATTGACCCTGATCCTCTCAAGGCTAGGCGTGTGTTTGGAACACAATGGGGTTGAATGTAAGAGCAATGTAATGCTGTACCTTTTCAAAAGGAGAGAGTTAGTCAGTGCGAACCAATGAGAGAGAAACAGTGGAGAGAAATATTCAACGAAATGAATGTGATGTCTAAATGCAAAGATGTTTGTGAGGAGGAGTGAGCTGTTCCTGTAATCCGTGATGTCCTGTCATCCTGTTTATATGCCTACTCAATATGCATGTTACTCAGCTGATAACAATACATAGATGAGGCGTGAGAACTGAGGAATGTATTGCTCAGCTGTTTAAGGCACAGTCATGAAAAGTGAGAAGTGTTAAAGCCTCTTCTCTGCAGAGGTGTGCGTGGACCTAAGAGGAGCTGGGGTTGGAGGTCAAAGCATCAGGGAGCCTTAAACAGTGATAAATGAATGCAGCACATGGCCTGTGTCAGCCAATCTCTCCAGGAGTAACAGCGGGGACAGAGCCAAGGCACTCCTTCTTTCTGCTCCAGAGTCGACACGGAGCTCATTGAAATTCACAACCCATCTCCTAACCGAGAGCACCTGGCAGGCGTGTGCATAGGCAAACTCACAACCTCACACAACCTCTTTCTGTTGCTTCAACCAAGGACTGGAAAGCCACTGTCTGTGCATCCATAATCAGGACAGCTGGGGCTGTGCTGACCTGTGGGTGCCTACATTTCTCGCAGTCCACTAGCGATGCTGCTTGGTGGGAGCTTCACGAGCGAGCCGAGCTGAAATGAAAGCATCAGTTAGATGGTGGATTCATCTGGCTTGCCATGTTTCTATTTGTCTCTTAATCCATGTGTTCTGAATGTGTGTGTGTTCCAGACCTCCACGTGGAGCCCCAACCGGGCTCCTCCCTTTCTACCCAGGAACTGATGACCAGACTATGTTTCTTATTGGGAGAAGCAACACCCAGCACTGCTAGCTCTCCTATGGAGGACAGGAGGGAAAAGAAGGTAGGGCAGCATATTGATTTACTGGCCGTTTGGATGATCAAACAATCATTTTTTCATATCACCCAAAGGATCTTTGTTTCTTTTTCTTCTTTAATCATTTAAACACGACTCACTGAAGACTAATTGATTTAATATTAAATTTAACTGTTTGTTGAATACTATATGTGATCTGGCCACTGTAACCCCCCCCCCCCCCCCCCCCCCCCCCCCAGAACAACTGATCAATATAAATCTCAGAACATCATTAATTATGCTGCTATCCTTCTTCATGGCCCCATTTCTATAATCAGTGACATGTTAGTTAAACCCCTCTGTATGATAGTTCTTATGTCTCTCCATCTCTATGCCTTTGCATTGCTCAGCCTTGGCCCATTTTCTCAGCCTCATTCCACCACCTGAGCTCTAGATACAGTCAGTTTCACAGAGATAGCAAGGCTCATATGAGGAATGTGGGTTGTCCTGGCTAAGATAGATGAGGCTCTGGTATAAAGGGAATAACAGTGAGCTGTTTCAACTCTGCTGCCTTGTCTCCCGACAGTCTCTGCTTTGCAGAAATGTTGCATCAGTAATGAAGAGACCTGAAATGCACGTGACCAAACTATCAGGATAAGGAACATGAAATAATGTTTTCTTCGTAGAAAACATTTATATTTATTAACAAATATGTCTGATGATGTTTTGAAAAGACTTTGATCTCTTCTGCACACATCTCATGGATCTTTTACTGCAAGCTTTCACAGGAAGAGTCACATTAATAATACATTCTAATAAATACATACGTCAGAAAGTAATGAATACTTTTAAACACCTGTAGGGAGGATAAATACTTTTCACAAAACAAATAAAATTTGTGAAAAATAGGTATTACTATTCTTGGAAGAATATAATGGGATACAAAACAATAGAAACAGGAACTACAGCCTATAAAGTGAACATTTAGTTAAAACACCTCTCGGACACAGTCTCAACTAAAGTATAACATTATGAGCTTAACAAAAGCTGGATTATATATAGGGCTATTATTCTAGATTGCAATATCCAGAATTGTGCAAATGTAACCCTATAAATATATTTTCTTTACTCTTTACTAGATTTCTTAAAAGGCTCCTTCAATCAAACAATAGATGATATCTCACTGTTTGTTTGTTTGTTTGTTTTTTGTTGTTGTTGTTGTTGTTGTTGTTTTTTTGGTTGGGGGCTGCTGCTACCACCATGTTGACTTACTGTGTTTAAAAACTCCTTTTAATTCCTTGCTTCATAGTAGCTTTACTTACACCAGGTTGCCAGCAGTGCTGCTGTCCAAACACACACACAGTACTAATTTCAAAAAGCAACTGGGGCAAGACCTTTCAACTCAGTAAAACTGCAATGGGACCTGCCTCCATCTGCAGTGTTAGATTTCCCATTCCTGACTTATTTTTCTGTATTAGATATGCTATTTTAACTAGCATTCAAGTAATCACATGCTGTGTTTGCTGAATTTTCTTTACTTAAAGTATGCCTGTGAAAAATATTCACATTTAATTTCCTCTTCACGAAGTCAGCCCTGTGTGGAACAGCAGTGTGTGTGTGTGTGTGTGTGTGTGTGTGTGTGTGTGTGTGTGTGTGTGTGTGTGTGTGTGTGTGTGTGTGTGTGTGTGTGTGTGTGTGTGTGTGTGTGTGTGTGTGTGTGTGTGTGTGTGTGTGTGTGTGTGTACAGTGGCGTTTACAGTTAATTGTAAATGTCTACAGCAAGTGATTTGGTTTTGAAAACAGCCAACTGTCATCATTAAAAACTTGGAAAATGACAGCCAGGATGAAAATAACTGGAATTATCCTTTCATTTCCCATCTGTGTGCACACTCAAATATGCTCAGTCACAGTCACACAAAACTGTGTGCATGAAGGCGAACACTGTCACACAGAATGGTGTGCTGTTGAAAACGGAGGCAACTTACACTGTTAATTTCTCTTATTTTGCCTTGCACATAGGTTATAGTCCCTCCCTCTGTCTTAACTTGATGCCACTTCATCCTCTTTGGTCATTTATCTATATCTGTCTGCTTTTTTTCCCAGTGTGATACCTCCGCTCAAGGAGGGAGTCCCAGCTCCACTCTGACCTGCAGCACTGCCTCTCCATGTTCAGAGAGCCCCTCTTCCACCCTGAGCCCCAGTGTTGGAGACCAACCGTTGCCCCATCCTTTACCCCTGCCTTCAACCCATTGTGGCTCCAGTACCAGCCCCAGTGGGACCCTCTCCAACCCTGTCATCACTGGGAGCAGCCCTGGGCCTCCTTCTCAAAGCCCCACCTCCACCCTGGATAGCAAGGATAGTGGAATCATAGGTGAGAGCCACTGCTGTGTATGTGTTAGAAGTCCTGGCCGGCTTTTCAAATGTTTCATCCACAGAGAATAAGGTTTTGTTAGATTTAGATTGTCTTTATACTAGGTGAAGCATGTCTAATATAAAAGCCAAGCCATGCATCACCAGAATAGAAAAATGGGAGCTAAAAAAACAATCAACGGTCGGCCTAGTTAACTTTATATGGAAGCACTTACCAAATCAGAAATCCTAAATATGTGTCCTAAAGTGTCACACCTTCCTAGATGGATATAGTAAGTTAGATGCAGCATCACTTAGTTTAAAGTCCTTGTCAAATGTGTACCCCTACCCCAAAGCTAGTTTCTCTACGTCGCCTGTGCCACTTCAGCCTCAAGGCTTCAGCTCCCTCCTGTCAAAACTGGGACACTGCTGTCTTTGTTGCTTATGGGTCTGATTCTCCTAAAATAGGCCAAGTTTTTCTCTCTAAATATAGTTTGTATTTATAGTTAAATAAAAAAAGGGCAAAGGGCTCATCAAGTACAATAAAACCCTTTGATTGATACGTTTTGATTGTACAACTAATAAAGCAATTGGTGTATTTTATTGTTGATTGAGTGAATGCTGTTTTAGGTGGTCTAACTTTAATTCCCATGGAGGGCTATACTCAGTTTTGGGTCTGGAAAATACAATCAACAGAAAATTGCAACCGTCCTCAGATTTGATTCAGTTTGATTCTTGTTTTTATGGCAGTCCAACCTAATCCACATTTCCTCTGTGCGGCTCAGCAACCATCACAAGTTCTTCTGAGAATGAGGAGCGCAGCATTTCAAGTGCGGATCTGACCAAGGATGAAGGCCCGGGGGTCAATGCTGGTGTAATGGGCCATACAGGCGAGGACAGCCATCCTGGGGCCACCAGGGACAATCTGACAGCCCAACCAGATAAGACCTTACCTAGAACTGACATCATGGAGGCCAGGACTCCGCCCCCACCGAAGAGACCCCTCCCACAGCATCACATACACTGCACCTCCTCCCTCATGATGCCCCGTCCAAATTCTGTGGCAGGTATGTATTCATCTGTTACTCTGTGATTAAAGGGATAGTTCAACATTTTGGAAAATACAATTATTCACTTTCTTGCAGTGAGTCAGAGGAGAAGATTGATACCACTCACATATATGTGCATTTAATATAAAACTGAAAACAGCAGCTGTTTAGCTTAGCTCAGCATAAAGGCACAGGGGGAAACACCTAGCCTGGCTTTGTCCAAAGGTAATAAATCAGCCTACCAGCACCTTTAAAGCTCTTTGACACATTACATCTCATTTGTTTAATCCACACAAAAAATGAGGTTTAAAAATGACAGTCTTGTCATTGTGAAGTTGCCAGGCAACCAGCAGAGACTCCAGGAGGTCACTTCTCCCAGCGAAGAAATAGTCTCACACATAACCCCCTGTAAAAACACAATCTGTCATGTTTACACTACATAGTTTAGAGGTGTTGGCAGGTGGATTTTGGTAATTTTTGTGAGAGAGCTAAGCTAAATGACTGCTGGCTTCATCATCTAACTCTCTAACTCAAGAAAGCAAGTAGGCATATTTCCCAAAATGTCAAACTATTTCTTAAAAAATTGGGTTTAAGGAGAAGAAGATACCAAATATGGGGATGTGTCATCTGTACACTTGTATAATGAGATGCTGAAGCTACATTTGATAGTCAATCATGTATGTTAATTATAGTATGAATGTGACAGCTGTGACCATGGTGAAAAACTGACAGATCAGTAATTATTTAATTAATGATAAATTGGTCAAATTATTTTCCAAATATTCTTCTGATCCAGGGCGAGCATAATTTGTAAGAACTCTGTGATGCAGAACTAAACTTCACTGCACCATGTTGGTGCTCTACTTACCACGAGGCTGGATACAACACAGTGAGCAGTACCAGTTAAATGTCCTGGGAGGCCTCCAGTTGTCATAAAAATACCCCCTTCCTCTCTAGTCACGATCTTTGCTGGTGCACAAGGCTCTTTTTCCTTCCCTTAGATGTCAGTTCATTTGTGGTGGGAGCAAAAGAAGAGATTCCCTAAAGAGTGGATTCACAGTAACGCCTGCCAGTTTCTTCTGTCAGATGGTGCTTTCATTTAGGCAGCCTTGATGGAACTCAGAATAAGGATAAAGCGAGCCACAAAGTACTGTAGCCACCAGAATTTACTCCACATTTATGAGAAATGAGAACATACAGTAGAGTAACGGCGTACATTTACATAATGATATACATTAGGAGACAAGAGATAAAAGGAAACATGAATTATTCCCATGTGAAAAATTGAGTTGTTGTAGCAGTGATGTTGTCAGGCTATAAACAACTTTTATAATAAATGAAGGTTTTCTAATCATATGCTGCTGTCCTTTAAATTTTAACGAACACTGTCTCAGAGAGTATATGATGTATAAAGAAAAAGTGGTTTATACATTAGATTGAGTGATGCAAAACAGAAACACTAATAGCAGCAGAACATCAGGAGAAAATAAACACAGAATATGTTGACTACAATCCGAGCATATTCCAATTATACTAATATATATTTATAATTGTAGATGTGCTGGTTTAATTTCTCATTTACTCACTGAACAACTAAAAGCTTGAATAGTTGGAGGCTCCATCACCTTCAGTGACCACGTGTAGCTACTGTGCATGTTCCATACTTTCTCTTTTAATTTGCAATCCTAATAATCAAATCTCTCCGTGGTCTGGTTCTACATGCAAGTGTAGAAATCAAAATGAAAATCTTATGATTTTCTACAGATGTTGGTCCCCTGAGTTTGGACAGAGCTGTGCAAAAAAACTTTACAGTAAATACACTGACTCATCTTCCTGAAACAATGTACAGGGAAGGACCTGAAATTGTGAGAGCTGATTAGTATTGGAGAATTTAAGTAAAGGAATGGTAAAACAATATACTCTTGGTTAATGTGGTTGCTCGTAATTTTTTGCTTAGTTTTTAAAAAATGTACAGTACTTGCTTATGTATATTAACTGGATTTTGTCCATAATCTTGTATTACTTATTAACTAAATATTGTGTTCAGTCGTTTGTAGTGTTTGACAGTCATATTTGTCTGTTTATGTTGTTTGTATTTACTGTTGTAACAACGTTAATGCTGCTCTAAAGGGTTTAATCTCAATCAGTCGTTATCCCTGTTTAAATAAAGGGAGAGAAAGAATCAGATGAGTAGTAGAGGGATCATTTGGTCCTTGAAGTTTACTGATAGAAAAGCAGGTTTTCACAAATATAAGAATACAAAAGGTAGCTGAAAACAGTTTTCTGAGTTACCTGCTTCATCACCCGCCTAGTGGACTGAGACTGGGGCTGTTTTGGCAGGAAGCAGTGTATAGTATTGCCGTCCAAAGTTGCACTTTAGGTGCATCAGCTACAGATGCATACTCTAGTGTCGTTCACAATTTCAGAATATCTTCCTGATATTCAAAGTCCACAAGGGGTCAAATATGGTGTCCTAGTCTTTATTGTGTGACAGGTCAGTGCCACTGGCCTACAAGGGCACTGAAGCGTCTCCTTTCTGGTAATGAGGACAATGCAGGAGGCTTTCTGCTGTGGATGCACCATCTGCAAAATTCAAGTTTAGGTTGAAAAGGTTCTGGAGAATCTGTGCTGTATGGGTTGCTTGTGATTTAGAGCGATACGGGGCTGATGTTATCAGGGATGCAGGGGGCAGGGCCTGAAGCTGCATTGACCTTTAGAGCGATGAAGGACCAGCGGGGCTTCTAGGGTAATCAGTCACACTGTCATCAGCGGGGGGAAAGAAAGGTAGGCAGTGTTAGTGTGGGATAGGTGGCGGTGGTGGGGACCAGATCTGTCCTAGAATCCCTGTGTCAAACCGGCTTAACACAACTCTTTGACTTTATCCTCAGTCCACTCAGGCATTTGGCCTGGTTGTCTTTAGCCAGCCATCTTTCTCATCTCACTCCACACCTCCTTCACACTGTTTTGCTGCAGACTGTTCTCCAACCTCTCACTGTGGATGTTCTTTCAATCTTCAACTCTCCATCTCAGCTCTCACTTGACAATTAATTTCCTCCATGTTCCTCATCTTAAAAGCCTGCGTCTTCTACCTGTTGAAAGGGATTTCATGTTTGTAGTTGTCCAGGGTTTATTATTTGCTCTTTGCTGATTTATTTTCTTTTATCAGTACAGTAATTGCATTCTCACACTGTAATTGATTTGTCTTGCATAAGAGAGCCCCTCATTATCCACGGAGTACTCCACAGACCAGGTCCCATGTGCTCTCAACAGCCCTGTGAATTGTAATATATCCTCAGTAGCGTACAACCACACTCTCACACTCTACTAAAGTGTTGAACGGGTGGTGGAACTGTGCATGCCCTTTGTATTAGTAAAATCCAAGTTCCTTGTTTCTTTTTACATGTTCTTAATTTAGATAAAGGAAAACAAGGTCTAGTATCACACTATTAAGTAATCGAAGAATTGCAGCATGCGTAATGTCAGACCAGAGAGCACACAATTAAGTTTCATGTTGAGCGTTGAGTGACTTAGTGATTTATCATGATGAAGGATGCTTAAGAACGTTGCTGGCCAGCATCTTCAGACTGCAACCGTAATTGCTGCTTTAGAGCTTTAAGACTATAACAGCTCAGAGATGTACTGCAGCTTGTCCAGATGCACAGAGATTACCAATGAATGCATTTAACATATACTATACATTATTAAAGTAATGTGAGGCCATCAGCTGTCCTGAGGATGCAGTTTCTGGTCCACTGTATGTTTGATTGGTCTATGTACAGTATTTTCAGGCCTTTTTTTTATCCCACTCCAAACAGATTAGGGACAACAGTAATGCCAGATTTACAGATTTTGCACAGGATTTTTTTTTAAATATCATAGCAATGAATGGATGACATGGGCCAGTCTGTGACTTGTCACAAACTCAACAACAATAGTTTCTGTTCATGTCATTTGATATGCTGCTTGGCTCTTTTTTGATAGCTATACCATATATATTGGGTTTTTAATACTAGTGCTTTTCACCATTTCTCAGCACAGTGAGATGTATCATAATAGCTAACAGGAAATCTAAATATTTTGGAAATCTGTGTCCGAGAAGTCCGAATGAGCACAGTAACCTCCGATGCAGTGCATGTGCAGTGCATGTAATCAGGTTAGCTGGATCTCTGCCACATTTGGATTCATAAACCACTCAGATTAGATTCCTCTTCATTAATAGAGAGACAGGGAACTACTGTACCAACAGCAGACACAGACAAACCAGAGCAAAGGCTCCTAACCTTTTCTTCTGTCAACTGCTCCAAAGAAAGAGAAACAAGAATTTAGTTTTACTCCACAAGCTCCATCTGAGCAGGTTTAGTTTAAAACTAAATTACATTAAATAGATGCATTCTGACATCTGAGTTGGTTTCCAATATTTGAATCAGCCCAATTTTTGTTGCATTTTCTAACCATCTCTGTTCTGTTTTCCCCAGTGACTCCTGGTAAATATTAAATAAAGGCAGATACTGCCAAAATAACAAATAAATAATAGTAATAATAACCAAATAAAAAGGTCACAAGGTGTAAGTGCACATAATCATGATATGTGCAATCCTGGCTATTAAATAGCCCGGCAACAAATGCTGCTCTACTAGAAATGTTCAGTTTTGAGCTCCTGCATCCAATACTGTTACACTTCAGGTGTTGTGTGTTGAATGTAAGGACTGTTTATTAGACTGCTGGTTGTTGTGATCTTCTACCGAACTGAATATCCAGAAATATGTTTTTAATAATTTGTCTCCAACATTTTTTGTCAAGAAAATATTACAAATATTTACAAACTACAGACCCAAGACTAACAATGAAGTTAGCCTCTCTGACACAGTGTGAACAACATTTACAAATTGTAAGGTTTTACAAAGTGAAATGATTTCTTACAGAACTGTTATATCAGATTGCTTTACATTTCAGAGGCCTTTATATTTTCCTAGTTTCTCTATGTCTTGCTGCATAATGATGTGCTATAATTAATAATGAAAACAGACTATTATTAACTGTAAAAGACCGACTTCATGAATCGATGGTCTACAGTAAGCATATTTCCTTATTATTCACTGCCTGGACTTAAAACTCAACTAAATGTCTTTAGCATTGCAGAAAGAAAGCCTGGCTGACCTGTAAACTCTGTGGTGTGTGTGGGTGGATGGATAGGCGAATGTGGGAGAAACAACTCTTTCTTTTTGTAGCTCTTCTGTACTACATGTTCTTCATTTTATTTATATTGGCTTGTATGTGTCTTGTTTAATTAAATTAAAATGATGTGATCCAGTTATTGAGAGCAGACACATTTTTGCATTACAACTGGTGATGTGTTTCCACTGAGTAACACAAATTCTTGTGTAAAACAGTATGAAAAATGTGGCAATTTCAAAGTGTCTTTAGATTGAGATCACAGGACATGTAATGCTGTTTTCTTTCCTTTTTCCTTTCTCTTCCCTTTCCTCTCTCAAGGTCATTGAGCATTTATCAGTGAGAGCAAAAACTGTTTATGTCTCACGTCTCCATGGATACAATAGTTGACTCCAGCAATGAGTTTGACACTTGTGTGGTATGCATGTGTATCTTTGCACATTTCCTGCATCTCTCTCTCTCACACTCTCAATCCGTTCCCACCCGCTCTCTCTTTACAGCAACCAGCTCCACTAGACTGGAGGATTTGAATTATCTGGACAACCAAAGGGCTGCTGGACACAGGAGCTCCGTCCGCAAACACAACACAGCTGGACGCACAAATGATGACTCCAAAGGTATTTTGTGGCTTAACCTCAGGGTGAAACCGGTGTGTAAATATAGCTTGGTGCAGGAACATCTGTAGACCTGTGTGGAACACAGTCAGACGCACAAGCAGATACCCAATGTCACTGTTATTCATCTCGATATAGTATTAACTCTTTTCTCTCTCTCTGTTTAGGGAGATTGGTTCCATTCAAACAAAGTGACATCATGCTAAAGCCGCTGCTGTTTGAAGTCCCCGGCATCACCGCAGAAACACCCTTTGTGGGCCGGGACTGGCTCTTCACACGTCTGGACGAGGTCTTGAGAAAGACAAGCAGCTGTGAAGGACGAGGTGCTGTCATTGTCGGTAATGCAGGATCTGGCAAGACTGCTATCATCTGGCGGCTGGTGACGCTCAGCTGTCATGGTATGCGCACTCTACAGGGAGGGCCCAGCATCCCTCACAGCCCCAGCTCCTCCCCTGAATGTAAGACTCAAATTTTTATCCGCAGCAGTGTAGTTTGTTTTTGTGTGTATCTCAAAACATTAGCGTAATAAAGTGCACATAGTTGTGTGCTATAGTTGGAGTTCTCTAGTGTGCTCCAGTCACGTCAGATTCCTGCAAGATATTGGGAGAAATATCACTTTTTGGGAAGTGGTTGGTAACTGGGTCACGCACTTTTCTTTCAAGTTCTCCCCTGAGGTTTCTCTACTGATTGCAGTTGTGTAAGGGGACTGAGGTTGTTGTGTTTTTTTTTCTTTTCATGAGTGGCACTGCAACTGTTCTTTTGTCTAGAAAAAAATATTCTCATGCAACCAGCTATTGCACATTACAGTTAAAATACAAGTGTGCTTTGGCATGCTGGTGATTAAGGTTTTTGAAGAAAATGTGACACACCTGGAATTATAAAAATAACAACAACCACAAATGCAGATTTAGATATTATCTTCTATCTAATGTCTATGTCTTTTTCTGCACTGCAAAAAGGAAATACTGTTTGGACTGTAGAATAAAGGCAAAGCAGCACATAAAACTGTCAACCTGACATTGTTCTAAAGTAGAGAAAAAATACAGTGCCATTAATTTTTCAGCACCACTGCATTAATTATTAATATCTGCAGTATATGTTGTCATTTTGTTTTAAATCTTTACAGCAACTATACTGTAGCATGAAGCGTGGAGGAATGAAAGCTGATCATTCTGCACTCTTTGAAACAAACACTTTTTCCGTCATCTACTGTGGGTTTGCTCAATGTAATATTTTGCAGTCTTGCTTAAAGAGGCACTAATTAACTGGAGCAGTTATATTGCGTTTCTTCATTGAGTTCACTCCTGGCATCCCTGTGCTTACACCAGAGACTTCATTTAACGAGTATAAATGGCAGCTTTGTGTTTGTTGCTGTTGCTTTGCGCTCTGTTCAGGTGGGGATAGGCAGGGAAAAGCAGCTTCCAAACAGCCAGCCGATTCCCAAACCAACCAGAGTGCTGTTGCAGGAACAAGCGATGGTGCAGCACAGAGGAAGGAGGCTGTCAGATGCCTAGCTGCCAAGGTACCTCAACACATATGTTTGCATTTTAATACTTGTGAGGACCCTCAATTACATAATTTGTTCTCTAGGCCCTAACTCTTACCTTAAAGCACCAGTTCAACATTTTTGGAAACATGCTTATTCACTTTCTTGCAGAGAGGTGGAAGAGAAGATTGATACAACTTTAATGTCTGTATACTAAATATGAAGCTGGACATGGTTATCTTAGCTTAGCATATAATCTGGCTACTAGCACCTCTGTAGCTCACTAATATCTTTACATCTCTCTTTTTAAACAATCCATATAAAAACTGAAGTGTAAAAACTTTCTTGGCCTGGTGCAGTTGCAGGGCAATCAGTGTAGACTTAAGGAAATTACTGCTACTGCTGCTGTCATTTGTATAGTTTGGTTTTTGTACAGGGTACACAAACGAGATATAATGGTTTAATCAGTGAGCTGTAGAGGTGACCTTGCTAAGCTAAGAAAACCAGCAGCTGGCTCAGGCCTTATGTTTATTGGACAGATAAAGAGTGGTATTGATTTTCTCATCTAACGCTCCATGGTGAATAATTTCTTAAACCATCATAAATAAATGTTTTACCCCATCCCTTACTCTAAACTTGCCTACATATAAACACACAATGCACGCCTGTACAGTTACAGCCTGTTATTTATCCTGTTGCTGAGGAGGCTGCTGACTCACCAGCAATTATTACAGACAAAAGGAAGAAATGAAATGTACATTAAAGTAATATCCCTTGATTTAGCTTCTTTTAATGGCTGTTTTGATAGCCCTGTTGTGTTTGCTCACTTTTCTCTCCACATTTGTAAATATGGTAATATGATACAGCATCATTAACAGTACTGTAGAGGAACTGTGACTGTTTCATAAAAGACCGAAGAGGGACCAGTTTAACGAGATAAATGCACGTCATTGTTTCCTTTTTAAAGTGCCATGGGGTCACACATTGCTGACACAAGACTTTAGTGTCAGAGTGTTCCCCTCCCTTTTTGAGCCCATTTAGAACATGCTGCTGATTGCATCACGAAGATGACATGGAAGTTTCTAAATTTACTAACTTGGCCTCAATAGGAGTTTCCATGGGAACTAGTCAGACTACTTGTGATAGAGGATGTTCACTCATCATTGATAACGTTTCATGTGAGGTCTTAGCTTGCACATCATAAAGCCACCAGTGAAGATTGTCAAGATTATTTTTTCATGCCAAAATTGACCAATGTTTTTCTGTCGTCAAATGACCACCATTCATCTTCCAGCAAGATAGTTTCCATTTATCTCAATGCTAACCTTTATTTTTGTTCAGTTTGGCTACTGTATTGCAAAAATCACTCTCATTATATGTTTAATTTCTGAATAAACCAATTTCACTGAGGGAATTAGAGATAGTCTGCAGTAAGATGTGATGAATGAATCTGAATGAAGCTCTTGCTGTTGAGAAACAAGGTTATGATTCAGCTAATTCTTTGATTTCTGCAAATATAATTCCTGTGTTTATGTCTTGGTTTTATTAGGGCCCGAGCGGCGACTGCAAGTCGCCTGGCGAAAGCCCTATTGAAATTGTAATGTTTATTATTATTATTATTATTATTATTATTATTATTATTATTATTATTCCGACATTTCCAGAATGGCGGAATAGCGCCCCCTACAAAGTCCAAAAATGCCCATAGGGAATTTTGCTAATTTTGTCCTATGCTCACAAAATTCGGTACACATATGTATTATACCCACATATGCAAAAAAGCCTCTTGACCTCATGACCTCAACCCAACAGGAAGTCGGCCATTTTGGTTTGGATTTTTCCCGCCTAAAATTAACTCCTCCCACAGCGTTCACCCGATAAAGTTCAATTTGGTACGCAACATCTCCAGACCTAGCTGAGCTTAAGTTGTGCTCTGCGCATCCGTAGGTCAAAGGGCGTGTCTGCCAGGGCTCAACTAACTTTGGCGTGCTCGCCATGTACATACGAGTGGCTTTCACGCCCACATACTTCATCCAATCAGCTTCAAACTTGCTGGACAGGATGATGGCTCCGCCCTGAACGTCCCGATATATTAACTTCCCACGTAACTCATAGCGCCCCCCGGTGGTAACAGGAAGTGAACTAAGATTCATTAAAATTACATACTTTGCCCCATCAACTTCATTCAGAACCAGTTGGTGAAGCTACATTATGAAGACTGTGAAGCTACGAGTAATGGCGTCCTTGTGGCGATGCGGCGACCATCAATTCCTCGCCATGAAAATACGTTTGGCTTTTTGATGGCTATATTGAACTCGTATCATCATGAAAATTGGTACACAGGTCCAGGGTGCCGACCTCAAAGTCTCCATTCGCTCATAGGCGATCTCACTCGTGTCGCCCCCTAGTGGAAACAGGAAGTGCCATATTTTACATCATCATTGTGCGATTTCCACAAAACTTCACATGTGTAATCACTGTCCCACCCTGAACGCAACCGCTTGTGTTTTGTTACACTCTACTGCCCCCTGGTGGATGAACCATCAACCTCTCATAACTCCTTCATGCTTTGTCCAATTCACTCCAAACTTCACATGACTGATGAGTGGCCGCCCTGAACACACCAGACCACACTAGACCATATGTGTAACTACCTGTGACTGCCCCCTACTGGATGAACGAAACATTGCATCTTTGGCCTCCTTCCAGGTTTTTTCTCACTTTCTGCTTCACGCCACAGCCCCGCCATGCCTCAGGCCCCGCGGTGGCATGGGTGAGCGAGGGCCCGCCATCGCCGCTTGCGGCTTTAATTAGGGCCCGAGCGGCGACTGCAAGTCGCCTGGCGAAAGCCCTATTGAAATTGTAATGTTTATTATTATTATTATTATTATTATTATTATTATTAGGGCCCGAGCGGCAACTGCAAGTCGCCTGGCGAAAGCCCTATTGAAATTGTAATGTTTATTATTATTATTATTATTATTATTATTCTTCCGACATTTCGTGCCCCAATTTCGCCCCTTTCCCAAATGCGAAAATGCTTATACTTTTGCACGGACGTCCGGCCTCATCCGAAATTCGATATTTTTGGTTGGTCGCACATGGTCGACGCAGAATGGCGGAATAGCGCCCCCTACAAAGTCCAAAAATGCCCATAGGGAATTTTGCTAACTTTGTCCTATGCTCACAAAATTCGGTACACATATGTATTATACCCACATATGCAAAAAAGCCTCTTGACCTCATGACCTCAACCCAACAGGAAGTCGGCCATTTTGGTTTTGATTTTTCCCGCCTAAAATTAACTCCTCCCACAGCGTTCGCCCGATCAAGTTCAAATTAGGTACGCAACATCTCCAGACCTAGCTGAGCTTAAGTTGTGCTCTGCGCATCCGTAGGTCAAAGGGCGTGTCTGCCAGGGCTCAACTAACTTTGGCGTGCTCGCCATGTACATACGAGTGGCTCTCACGCCCACATACTTCATCCAATCAGCTTCAAACTTGCTGGACATGATGATGGCTCCGTCCTGAACGTCCCGATATATTAACTTCCCACGTAACTCATAGCGCCCCCCGGTGGTAACAGGAAGTGAACTTAAATTCATGAAAAATACATAGTTGACCCCATCAACTTCATTCCACTTCTAAAACATGCAGAACCAGTTGGTGAAGCTACATTATGAACACTGTGAAGCTACGAGTAATGGCGGCCCTGTGGGGGCGTGGCTACCATCAATTCCTCGCCATGAAAATACGTTTGGCTTTTTGATGGCTTTATTGAACACGTATCATCATGAAAATTGATACACAGGTCCAGGGTGGAGACCTTTTCCATCTGATAGGGGTGTCGCTCATGTCGCCCCCTAGTGGAAACAGGAAGTGCCATTTTTTGCATCAACATTGTCCGATTTCCACGAAACATCACATGTGTGATGAGGGACTGACCCTGAACACACCTGCATGCATCCCATTACTGCCCCCTGGTGGATGAACCATCAACTGCTCATAACTCCCTCATGCTTTGTCCCATTTCCACAAAACTTCACATGTGTGATGAGGGACTGACCCTGAACACACCTGCACGCATCCCATTACTGCCCCCTGGTGGATGAACCATCAAATGCTCATAACTCCCTCTTGCTTTGTCCGATTCACTCCAAACTTCACATGAGTGATGAGGGGCCGCCCTGAACACACCAGACCACACCAGACCATATGTGTAACTACCTGTGACTGCCCCCTACTGGATGAACGAAACATTGCATTTTTGGCCTCCTTCCAGGTTTTTTCTCACTTTCTGCTTCACGCCACAGCCCCGCCATGCCTCAGGCCCCGCGGTGGCATGGGTGAGCGAGGGCCCGCCATCGCCGCTTGCGGCTTTAATTTTTATTGTTGCCCTTATTGTTTTTTTTATGCCATAATATGAGTAAGATATGAGATTGTTATTCTCCACTTTGATGTTGTTCTCACCTTCTTCTTTCTCTTGTCAGGTGGTAGCCTACCATTTCTGCCAGGCTGACAACACATACACTTGTCTGGTACCTGAGTTTGTTCATAGTGTCGCCGCCCTGCTGGCCAGAGCACCACAGCTAGGTCCATACAGGGAGCTGCTGGTACAAGAGCCTCAACTACAGAACACACTCAGCCTGCGATCCTGTGTACAAGACCCCATTGCTGCCTTCCGAAAAGGTGTCCTAGAGCCCATAGCTAGTCTGCGCAAAGGTAATGAAGTCTCCACACGCACGCACACACACAAATACACACTTCAAGACAAATGTGATATTCAAGTTTAAAGACCTTTTTATAATTTAAAATACTATCAGTTTTAAGGAGGAAAAATGTCTGCTCCCCTTACCCTGCAATTAGGGAGCCTGCTTCCATCTCCTGTATGAAATAGCCCTTTAATGACTCCTTATGGGCCCACAGATTATTTTCCATGGTTAAGGTCAATGATTGGAAACACTGTAGAGTGTGAAACAGATGTTGGGTCATTTACATGATGAGTGTTATTTTTGCCCTAGTGAATCAGCATCCCTCTGGATTTCAAGGTCACATAATACTCTGGAGAGGCTGTGAATGTTATGGGCAAATTAGTCCGCTCAGTCCCTCATGATACAGTCAGTCAGCTAGATTGATGTGTTATTATGACCAAGCCCTCCACAGTCGGAGCAAAGGAGTGTTTTGGCTACTCTATCTCTATTAAGCAGGTTAGGAAAAAAATGGAGAGCCCTTGTGTCTGAGTGTATGAGTCCTCACAGGCTTGCAGGGATGCACTGACAGCTTAGATGATGTGAAACATGATGGATATGTCCTGTTTCAAGCTAATAAACAACAATGGCCTCTGGTCCCTTTCAGTAGAATATAATCAATATCACCATTTTGTGCTCTTCTCAACACATCCTCAGCCGAAAAACAAAGATGCAGCCATTTTCAGCCAGGATAATGCTAGGATACAGCTATCATACCATCTTACTTTGTTTCCCTTTTTTATCTGCTCTTAGGTAGAGTAATGTGATATATCTGGTCTTTTAATGCACTTGAACCTCTCTTGTCTCTATCTCTTCTTATATGTGTATGTAGAGCGGAGGCTACCGGAAGAAGACTACATTATATTGGTTGACAGTCTCAATGAAGCAGAGTTCCACAAACCAGACTACGGTGACACCATTGCCACCTTCATCACAAAGATTATCTCCAAATTCCCTCTCTGGCTCAAGCTGGTGGTCACAGTCAGGACAGGCCTGGTGGTGAGTGAGATTTTCTACATTACAGAATTAGACACTTATCTCAGAGGGTCTTACTTATCTCTATTTCTAAGTTTGTTTTATCGGACCAGGTTTTGAGACATCCGTTGACATTCAGTGTCAGCATGCCAACATACTAACATGTTGATATTTAGCAGGTAGTGTGTACCATGGTTTGTCTGAGTTTAGCATGTTAACATTCATTAGTAACAAAAAAAGGTGAGTGTCAGTAGTTTTGTACAGTAGGTATTTGGTCACAAACTTAATTACTGGACAAATGCTTTTGTGGTGGGGGTGGCATTTTCGCCTTTTTAAAAAATTTTGCACAGTAACAATTCTATCGGGGCAATCCACAAGTGCTAATTTTTAGCTGATGATGGTACTAAATGAAAAATAGGGGGTTCAAATGTATTAGAATTCATCCTGTGGGAGGACATGAATCTCTGTACAAACTATTTCACAAAAAACTAAAATGTTATTCTCATAGTGGCTCCAGAGGAAAAATCATGGAATGACTGAAGTCAATAGGATACATCCTCTGGGATCATGAGAGTCAACAAGTTCACTGTTTGTAGAAAAAAAAAAATTAAAATTTGATTTATTATAGCTTTGAGTGCCACAATTGATATTCCAGTTAACTCTCTGCTTCTCCCTGCACTCACTGTAGATGGACATTGTACATTTTACTGCCATGGTATAGACATTCAGGCTTTTGGCACTTCACTGCTCTCTAGTCTGATGTATTTTCTCAATCCGGTCGGTAATCCCACCAAACAGCGAGCGCATCTGTCTAACGCCAAAGCCAAGTCTCCAAATGCTGCATGGATTACGCCCTGAATGGATGGCAATACTACTGGGAGTCTGCTGGGAGTCTGGAGCTTGACAGCCAGCCAGCTGGTTACATAATTGGATTAGTGTTTGGGAATACACAAAACACATTTGGGGTCATTTTCTTCATGATTCATTTCAAGTTAGCAAACATTAAATACTGAAATTCAAAGATGAAGAGTATGTCTATTAGTCCCAGTATCCCTGCTATATGATTGGAAATTATTCAAAATGATTCATAAACTGTTGTGAAAGGGTTAAGTGGAGCACAATTTGCAACCACAAGTCAATTGTGTCTCATTGAACTAAAATGTCATTCTTCGTTAATGAGGAACTGAGCTTTAATAGCATGGGTTAGGGTTGTTTTGTTTTTTTGATCACTCATAGCTGGTTTTGGCCGGTGTTGAGCAGTTGAGGATGGCAAGAGAGGAGATGAAATGTGAATCTGAGAGATGCCTGTGAGCAATGTTAGAGCTTGAGTCATTGTCACACTATTTACTGTACTGTATCCCATGGCTCTGCGTGAGTCAGAGGCAAACAGCATCTGAGGAATGGGTCCTGATTTCGATTCTTTTCATTTGTCCTTAGTTAATGCACCAAAGACATGCTGCCTACAATTATTTAAATATTGAGGTGTTTGCGCTTGCGTGTGACATCACTCTCAATTATAAGCTCCAATAATTTATCTGTTTTCTTCTCGTGCAGGAAATTACTACCCTCCTTCCCTTCTCTGGCATCTCTCTGGACATCCTGCCAGACAGCAGTGATCTGGGAGCTGACCTGAGTGACTACATCCATCACCGGGTCAGCAGCAGCACCCAGGTCGCCACTAACGTCACCACACCGACAGGCTCCGCCCCTGATCCACTGCTCCTCAGCAAATTCAGCAGCCACCTGTCAACACGCAGTCATGGCTCCATCCTCTACCTTCAGCTGACCCTGGATCTTTTCCATAAAGGCCATCTGGCGCTGAAAGGAGGAAACTACCTGGTGGTGCCTGTCTCCCTGTCAGAGGTCAGTCGTGGAGAGTGATTAGTGTTTCAATTAGTTATAACTGCACTTTCAAGATTGTTCAAGCCTTTTAACTTAGAGCTAAAAAAAAACACATCACATTTTACCTTGAGTGACTGGTCAAGTTCACAGTCTAACACTTAACACTTGTCAGTCATCCTGGTGAGCTGACTGCCGTGAAATGGCATCTCGCCTGAGGCTGAGGCAATCAATGTCCGTAAAATCACCACACAAGGTACACAGGCAACAGCCACTGTTCGGGCATGTTGCTCGCAAAAAAAGGATAAAAAAGAGTACCTGCACACTATACAGATTAAATCAGTAAAAGATCAAAATGAAAGGATGAAAGACTTCATACAAGGTACCAAAAATAGTTCACAGTAAATGATAGACAGTACTTTAATGTTACATCATGATCATCAGAGGAAAATAGGACAATAGATGAGCAAGTGTTAAACACAAAGGTCTAGAAATATTGTATGACAACTTAATGAATGGATAATGGGTTGGCTAAAGCATATCTAAAGATGTGCTGAAGATGTGTATGCCCAGGTCGAGGAGAGAAACAGGTAAATACAAGAGATTAGAAGGACAAGTTAGTAGGAGGTAGGTAGGAGTAGTATTTACTGTTTGAACTGTTGTAAAGTCTAGTTTCAAAGCAGATGAAATCAAAATTATCCCACTTCACTGAGTCTGTGGTAAAGGATCCAAGGTTACACAAGAATGGTTTTTCATCATGGTTATTTCTATGATTTTTAATTTGTTCAGGCTCACCAGCTTTTTAGTTTGCAATTTTACTACCAGGATGTTGCAATTGTTTCTCTGACAAAGTTGGAAAATTATTATAACTGGACCGATGACTACGATCTATGTGACAATCGTAACAACCTTATACAGCACTTAACTTGTACTTGATTTGCACAACCTAGTTCAATGCTGCTAAAATCCACAGAAAATGCTACATTCCCCATGTGAACATCTTTGACAAGTTTATACATGTACATACAATCACAAACTGACCTCCTAGATCAATATGTTGAAATTATTAATTGTAAGTTTAATATTAAGTTGAGTATTTTCATTTTAAACTAACTAAACAGCACAAAAACAATCATTTTGTGTTACATAGTTGTTCTTACCTGTCTTCCTTGTATTCAGTTTAAGCAAACTTTTACACGTTCACATCCTGATGATCATTTAAACAGAGCTAACTCATGAATATCTTTTAGGTTTACCTGCTGATGTGCCGTGTGAGCTTCCCGGATAAAGAGGTCTTTGAACTGGTACTTCCGGTGCTAAATGTGGCACTGGCCTCGCTGCACCCACTGACTGATGAACAAATGTTCAGGGCACTGAATGCAGGCAGTGTGAGAGGGGAGCTGGAGTGGAAGGACTTCCAGCAGAGATTAGACAGCCTGGCTGGATTCATGGTGAGACTGCATGGAAGGGAGCAAAATGATTAAAGCTTTTGTTTCAAATGTTTGAATGTTGTGTTTGTTTGGCTGTTAAGTACATAATTTACACTTGCTTCCACTTGATGGACAATAAGGGGAAACCTACCTTTTTTGGGAGTCAGAGAATGTCAGTTAATTTTTCCATGACATTTAAAGAAATGTTCTCTATCATTTGTGCTTGCAGGTGAGACGCAGAGATGGCACACGGATGCTGTGTCACCCCTCCTTCAGGGAGTGGCTGGTTTGGAGAGCAGATGGAGAGAGCACAGACTTTCTCTGTGACCCGAGGTGAGGCTAAAAGTCAAATGTCAAACAGCAGAAGATTCTCATGTACTATGAGTCAGTTTTGAATACACCAAGAAAAAGTGTGTAAATACTCATCCAAAGTGAAGCTTTTGTTATATTACAATTTTGGTTGTTGCATACATGCCATTTCTGATAAATAAGCAGAGTACTCATATCTGCAGGAGCGGCCACGCTCTCCTGGCCTTCATGTTCTCGAGACAGGAGGGCAAGCTGAACCGGCAGCAGACCATGGAATTGGGACACCACATCCTCAAGGCTCATATATTCAAGGTAACAGGTTCAATGATGATATGTATATAACTTGCTATGTAGGTTTATGACTGGAACTGATTGAACCTAAACCCCTGTGAACGTCCTTTATTCTCAAAGGCTTCAGATAAACAAGATCCTGCACTTTATTGTATTTTATTGCATCAAAACTGAACAACACCCACAAATACAATTGAACCTCTGTCCCTGCTATCACCCACACGCATTAGTACTTCTCATCTACATAAACACCTACGGTACAGTGCATATTGTACTGTTTGCATGCATGGTTCTGTACATACAGCTTTTACTCCTGGGACACAGTTCAACATCTAGAGCTTAATCTCTCTCGCTCCGTCTCTCTGTTTGTATCACTGTCTTTCTCTCTTACTGTCTCTCTCTTTCTCTATGAATCTGTCTTTGTCTCTCGCTAACACACTTACAGGGTCTGAGTAAGAAGACAGGTGTGTCCTCCAGCGTTCTTCAGGCCATGTGGGTAAACTGCAGCACAGACAGTCTGTCCGCTGCGCTTGCCTCCCTGCGGAACTTGTACACACCTAACACCAAGGTGACATACATCTGATCTACATTAAAACACACTCATGCACACAAATATACATTCAAGTGCCAGTTTATTTGGTACTCGTATAGCCCCGCTGCCTAACTCAATGCAGGTTATAATGTTGTATTTTATCCATCACATTTATATGAATTAGAGTAGACTGAATATTAGAAACAGTACAATAGAGTTTAACAGCAACACAAAAAAACAGCTCGCAAAATGACCATAAAATAAATCCACACCTCTATAAAGCCAGATTAAATAAAAACTATAACCTTCATGAAGGTAGCATTTATTTCAGGGCTGTTAGTTTTATCTAGATGTGCCTAATAAACTGTTAAATGAGCATATATTTGTACCCTTACAGATCATTTATTTTTTCCATCCTGCAGGTAAGTCGTCTGTTGATGCTGGGTGGCGCTAATGTGAGCTGGTGTACAGAGGTGGTAGGACACGCCCCCATCCTAGCCGTCCATGCTCACCTGGGACATGTGGAGATGGTAGCGCTGTTACTAGAAATGGGCGCTCCTGTAGATGGGATCACCGACAGCGGCATGACGCCCCTGTGTTTGGCTGCCGCTGCAGGACACGCTGACATCGTCAGCCTGCTCTGCAAGAAAGCGGCCAAGGTCAGTATTGTTTCTGTACAAAGAGGGAAAGAGACAAATGTGGGTGTGACTGGTGTAATTATGATGGATAAATCCGATTTAATTCTCTGACGGAACACTCTCTGTACCTTTACACCAATAATATCCTGAACAGTCCTGATTTTGTGTTCATCACAGTTTCATGATCTATTCTGGGAAATAGATGACATAAACAGGTCTGATCTAGGCCAGCATATCACAGGCACCAACCAGTACCAGTGTTGTAAGTCCTTCTGTGTACTCCTCTGTGCCAGGTGGGCCATGCTGATAAGAGTGGCCACTGTGCTCTGGTCCATGCTGGGCTGAAGGGCCATGCAGAAATCATCAACATCTTGCTGGGCCAGGATTGGGGACCAGAGAACCCCACTGATCCACAGAAGCACCTCAGCAATGAGACTGTGACTGAGAAAACACAGGCAGTACAGCAGGCGGTAACAGCAGCAGCCAGTGTGGGGCACACACAGGTACGCATCAGACCAATATCCTAATAACAAAAACATTTTTACCACTGCAGAAATTCATTTTTTGTTTAGAGTGCAGTGCCTGTGTTTGCTATACACTAAGGATTTACTAGATTCTGCTTTTGCTGTGGTCAAGGTCTGTTTTCTGTTGGTTTTCTCTCCTCACAGCAAGCCAGCATTACAGAAGACTGTAAAATTGTGTTTTCCTGCAGGTGGTGAAAAGCTTGCTGGACTTGAAAGACGAACAGCTGGCAGTGCAGATGGACGCTCACGACTCTCTCTGGGGAGAAACGGGTGCGTTTCTTCTATCAGTCAGATAAATTTAGCTTTCTCACCTCTTTCTGTCCATCAGTTCGGTTCTAGAGTCATGCTCAAGGGCTGCAGGGTTTTCATTTCAGACA
Source organism: Scomber scombrus (assembly GCF_963691925.1). Taxonomy (NCBI): domain Eukaryota; kingdom Metazoa; phylum Chordata; class Actinopteri; order Scombriformes; family Scombridae; genus Scomber; species Scomber scombrus. The sequence continues at coordinate 26,319,906 of NC_084970.1, forward strand.
CACTCTGACTCTGTGCAAGGAAAAAATATCAAATAGCTAACTTACCTGTATACGGATGCAAGGTAAGCTTTTTGAATGCAGCTGCAGGAGATCATGAGTGCTATATACCCGCTCACTGGTTTCAGTATTATGATTTTAGGATGCTCTGGTTGATATCAAATAATGAATTCAATTGTAAATAGTTTCTGTTTTTGGCACAAATGGAGCATTGCATTTATCATACAGAATATCTTGTCCAACCACATTTGTAGAATCTAAAAAGCAGCTGTTATTCAATTGTAATACCCTTACCTCTATCACAGATGCATGTGCAGCTTGCAGAATTCTGTTAGGCCCATTTCCTGAGAGCATGTCGGATGAAGCCTGTATCTCTGCCTACAGCACCATTAGAGTATAATTCTATTACACAGTCCCCTCTAGTGCTGAGAGAGAAAAAGTGAGAGCATGAAATGCACTGTGAAACATTCACCTTTGCATGTACCAGGGCTTTGTCTAGTTTATGTTCAGTGTTCCTATCCGTGCACTCATTATTGGATTAAAGTACATATGTAAAAAAGAAAAAAAAAGCTAAGGATACATTTAAAAGTCTGATTCATGAACCAGGGATTTGTAGTTTGGAGGATTACAGTTGCCAAAAACAGCAGTGTGGACAGCTTCCCAATGGGTGTGAATTACAATTATCTCCTTATTATTTTTAGTTTGTGTATTTAAAGCGGCAGCTTCAGTAACCTTGTTACTATCTTGTGCAGCTGCAAAAACTCACCGTAAACAAAGACAACTAGACAGTTGGGTTTTTTGTCTCATATATGACAATAACTTCTCTTTAAAAGTGGCATTACACTATCAATTTGTTCACTGAAGCATGCGGTCACATGAAATATGATGTCATTTATCAAGGGTACTTGGAGGTTAGAGAATGGCATTAATACCTTGCCTCTATCCACAGCTAGTCAATTAGCTGAAGGTCTTGCATACTAAAAGAAAGAACAATGCCCATCGTAAGGCATAAGTTATATCTATGTTTGTATTAAACCTGAAAATATTACAATTGTTTAGTTTGTCTGATGAAACAAGGATAACACAAATAGCTACAACACCTGTGTTACAATTGAATAGCCCCACATTTCCCTCTGTTTCTCACTCCTGCTTCTACTTCTCTCTAAATGTGTCAATTACATATTTTTCTCCGCCTCGTCGTCTCATCTCTATGTCGACCCTCTGTCAGTGCTGAGTGCGGCAGCGGGGAGAGGGAGGATGGAGGTGTGTGTGTTCTTACTGGAGCGGGGGGCAGTGCTGGAATTGTCAAATCGCAGGGGGGTGGTCCCACTCCTCTGCGCTACAAAACACGGACACACACAGGTGAGGGGTAGAGTTTCTGATACACAATTTCCCTCATTTAAGCAGTACTGTTTTTGGCCCATCTTTTAACACTTTGTCTCCTCTCCCAGGTTGTGGAGCTGCTGCTGAAGCAAGGTACAGACATCAATGTCAGTGACAAGCAGGGTCGCACTGCACTGATGCTGGCTGCGTCTGAAGGCCACATAAGCACCGTTGAACTGCTGCTGTCAAAGAGTGAGAGTCCCTGCTCTGACCACTAATATCCAAACTTGTTTCATGAATGTATGAACTGTAGAACAATATTTGTATTGTTTGTGGTCCCAGGTGCCGCTCTGTCCTCTGCTGATCAGGAGGGGCTGACCGCACTTAGCTGGGCCTGTATGAAGGGCCAGAAAGGTGTGGTGCAGCTTCTGGTGGAGGCAGGTGCAGACCTGAACCAACCAGACAGACAGGGGCGGACTCCTCTTGACCTAGCGGCCCTTAATGGGGATGCAGATACAGTGGGTTTCATGCTGCTAGATCATAATATGGAAAACATGTCTGTCTTCATTTGAAATACTTTATTTTCATGTACTTTTCTCTCAGTGGTTGAGATGCAATTAGAAGACCTTGGTAGATGGTGTTTACATAACAGTGGGTTGAAAAATGGCATAATTGTTGAAAGGTGATCAGCAAAGTAAAATACATAATTGCCTCACACTCCCAACAACCTATTTTAGCCCATTTAATCATACTTACGTTAATATGGTAAGAATAATCATAGTCCTGAGAACTGCACGGCAAACACAGGAAGTCAATTTGCAATCAGATCTCATATGGAGTGAAAAGATTGAAATCTATCTTGACACTCATTAATGTAATTTACTAATCAGCAAGAAAATAATCTAAAACTATCTGATGATCAGAGATTTAACCATCGTGGTTTGTGGCTTTTACTACTGTGTGGATTTTTCTGCTAATGTAGCATTCAGCGTTTAATATAGACACTTTAACATTAAGTCTTATTTAAACATACAGTAAATATAGCATGTTGTTATCTCCTACACTGTAGGTGCATTGCCTAGTGGACCATGGAGCGGTGTTGGAGAGGGCCGATAACAACGGCACCAGGGCTTCAGACAGGACTCCCGGCTGCCAGAACCCGGCCCTGGTGGCTTTGCTGCTCAAGAAAGGATCCAAGATGGGTATAAACACCATGCTTACATAATAGCCCTGCAATAAATCCTACTTTTATGAAACTTTAACTCATAGCACAAAATTTGAAAAAACATATAAAATAGTCAGATCAAACTGCACCATAAACTACAGTTCAGGCTCTTAAACATACAAAGTTATATCACCTTTGTGGATAAACTTGCTACTGAGAGTGTATCCACATTTGTATCTGACTTGAAACAATCATTGAGGAGTCAGCTCACTTGGATAGATTTGTACTATGTGCTATACTTTTGAACCTGCCTGCTTTGCATTTATATTATTTTATATTTGTCTGTTTCACTTCCAAACAGTATATTATTATACTCCATTCTGCAGCTCCTGCAGTTTTGATTCCCCCTTACCAACTCTATCTCTACCTTTCTCTTCCTGCATCCTCGGGTTCTCTTCCTCATCAACCAACAGGCTATAGAACAGCTCCACATGATCGATCAGGTACATGATTTATGTAAGACACAGAGTAAAAGAGACAAGGTGAGACAGATAATAGAAAGATAAATATATGTATTGCTCTTTCAGGTCACGCTACATGGGCTATGGCTTCCTCCAAACCAGACATCCTCCTCATCCTGCTGCAGAAGCTGATGGAGGAAGGGAACATGCTTTACAAGGTACTTTATGCATAATGTTGTTTGGTTTTTGAATGTGTGTTGTGAAGGTATGACAGACCTTGCAGCCTTTTATTGAGATAAACTTGTTTTTAGATGTGTTTTGAAATGAGGTGTTTTTGTGTAGTAGTTCAGCAGTTTGCCTGCTCGTTCCTTTCTCTCCCTCTTTCTGTGTATTATGCAGAAAGGACGTATGAAAGAAGCAGGCCAGCGATACCAGTATGCCCTGAGGAAGCTACCTCGTGAGGGGCAAGGAGAGGAGCTGAAAGGGCTGAAAGACCTGCGGGTCTCCCTCTATCTCAACCTTTCCCGCTGCCGCAGGAAAACCAATGTAAGGCCCACAGCTGTATGAATCTGATCATACAATATTTAACACCATCAGGTTTATTAGATTCTGGAGGGGATAGTAGGTGGGCTGGTAAAAAAAGGCAGATGATTCCTTAAGATATATAATTTATCTGTTTATGTTTGACCAGCTAGTTGTGCCTCTGGCTTGTTCCATCTGGGCCCACTAGCTGCTACCATAGGTGCACACCAGGCTCATCCCTGGTGAGTCGGTTTAGTCAGCAGTTGCCAATTTTCAACCCTGGGTGGCAAGTAACCAACCCAGAAAACTCAGCTTGTCTGAATCGGGGCATATGAAACCTCTGAAAATTCCACCTAAAGGACCACCTCCAGTTGTCTTGACTACGTCTTGCCACTGGCTACAGATGGGGCTGGTCAAAAGAGAGTGAGGTTGACGCTGCACAAATCTTCAATGAGCAAGTCATGTCCCCTTACTACACTGCTCACCTCCATAGATAGGAGAGGTTCAGAAAAGGTACCCTTGTTTGTTTCAAAACATCATACCACAGCTGGCAGGATCCCATACCTGCGGTTGAAAAACAAAACAAAACAAAATGTAAAAAAAAAAGGCTAAAGTGATACCACTTACCGTTGGTGCCTGGAATGTGCGGCCTTTGATGGTCACATGTGGATTAAAAAGAGAGATTCCCCCCCCCCCCGTAGGCAAAGAGTTAGCCAGATACAACTTGGATATTGCTGCCCTTATTGAGACCCAGCTGGCCAATATTGGACAGGTGTGAAGTGGGTGCAGGCTACACATTCTTCTGGAGCAGATGAAGACAGGAGGAAAGACGTGATGCAGGTGTTGCTTTTACTGTAAAAAAACAACAACAAAAAAACACCTGGTCAACCAACTAGCAAGCTTACCCAAGCGTATAGTAGGAAATGACCATCAATCATGGAATGGAGTCATATGTACACATGGCATTGGAAAATGTAACAACAATGGCTATCTAGCACCCAAAACATGCCCAGAGTTCAACCAACACACAGTTCTAGTTACCAAAGCACAAGAAAACTTCATAGATTGATTGACTATGTCATTGATGTCATTGTGAGAAGGAGTAACCATCACAATGTCAAGGTGACCAAGGTCATGTGTGGTACTGAATATTCATAATTTCCTAACTTTACCACTATATCAAGCCTCCAAGGAAAAAGACACGCCAAGCTTTTCAACATCACTCACCTACAACAGGAACACACCAGACTAGCCTTTGTTGAGGCTGTAGACCATCACCTACAAGCGTTGAATCACTTGGTGTTCCAACATGTATACATCATGATTGGCTTGATGAGAATATGCAGAAATCCAAGCACTCCTTGATGAAAAACATCACCTGCATAAAGCATATCTGAATGATAACAGTTCAAGCTTAAAGAAAATTGCTACCTCACATGGTTGTCTAGGAGACACTCAAGAGTCATGCAAGACATGCTGAAAGTAATAACACCAAGTACTTCTGTGGTCCACAACACTCAGGAACTTCACCTCTCCTGAATACAGATGGAACAACACTTGTGAGGTGGGCTGAACATTTCAGCACAGTCCTCAACCAACTATTAGGCATAAACGAGGAGGCAATTGTAAATTTCAAGTTGAAATTAATCAGTCCCTTGCTGTTCCGCCTTCCATTGAGGAAACCAGAAAAGCCATAAGCCTCCTCTCATCAGCAAAGCTCCAGGGTCCGAAGCCATCCCAGCAGAAATCTACAAGGCTGGAGGCCTTTGCTTAGTTGAGAAACTGACCAACCTCTTCCAGTCTCTGTGGAAATTAGATGCTCTTCCTCAGGAGTTTAAGGATGCCTCTGAAAGGCAAGACAATTGGCAGGCCTGCGACAACCACAGAGGCATCTCCCTACTATCAGTTGCAGGCAAAATATGTGGTAGAAATCCTTTTGAACCAACTAATTGTCCACATAGACTAGGGTCCACTACCTGAGAGTCAGTGTGGTTTCAGAAAAGACTGAAACATATTTATTACTCAACAGCTAAAGGACAAATGCCAAAAACAAAACGCTGATCTATGCCATTCATTGATCTAACAAAGGCATTTGACACAGTGAGCCTGGATGGCCTACAGAAGATCACAGCTAAGGACGGTTGTTCAAGTTCATTGGCATAGTGCAGAAACTTCATGATGGCAAGATGGCCAATGTCAGAATCCAGCAATAACTCTCTGAGCCATTCCGAAACCAACTTGGAGGAAGTCACTGTGCTCTTTCTTTCCGCTGGCTCATCTGAAGAACTACAGGCCAGTATGGACCACTTCTCCTCAGCTTGCAACAACTTCAGCCTAAGAATCAGCACAAAAAAGACCTGTACCAACCTGCTCCTGGGAAACCCTACACTGAGCTCACTGTTCTTTCTTCTTCTTTCTGTCAGCTGTTGACAAGTTTACTTACATTTGAAGGAACATCCTTTGGACATCTATGTGACTTATAATGGGAAAGGACTATCATCAAGCAAGAGACAAAACTGAAGGTCTACCAGGTTGTCATATTACCAACTCTTCTGTATGGGTGTGAAGCATAGACAGTCTTCCAGTGCTATGCCAAGAAATTGATCCTTCTCCACCTGAGCTGCTGAGGATCAAGGGGCAGGACAGAATCCCCAAAGTCATCAGCAAGGTCAATATTCCCAGCATCCTCACACAGCTCAGATGGACTGGCCATGTGACAAGAATGCCCTACATAAGGCTGCCAAAACAAGTCTTCTTTGGCTAGCTGAAAAATGGCCAGCACACAAACACAAGGTTGCCCCAAAAAGCACTTCAAGGATACTCTGGAAGCCTCCTTTACAAGCTTGGATTTGACCTGAAAAGCTGGGAACACCTAGCTCAGGACTGAACTGGCTGAAGAAGAACAATCAAGGGAGGTATAGTCCTCTGTGAGAGCAGAGCACAAATCTGCCAAGGTAGTACTAGTGGCTGAACTGTACATCCTCTCCGACCTTTCCAGATGCCACAGAGAAATCCAGGCTCAGATTGGTCTGTTTAGCCATTTGTGTACTCACCAAAACTCAACATAGTGAGGTATGTCATGGTCATCACCAACTATGATGGATGAACAAGATAATATATCTGTATTGCCATAAAAAGATAATGTCAGCATTGATGTAGCTCACGATAAAAATAAGTCTGCTTTTCTGCTTGTAATTTCATGTCTCTCTGGTAAACAGAATGTACGTGTAAGACCTGGAAGCAGGTGGTGACATAATGAATAGCTGTGTGCTGTTAGTGTAGAAATGGATGTGTGTGGCCTGCAGCCAGGTTTGGAACCTACCCCAGTGATGACAGACGTCCTAACAGACTGTGTAAAAATGCCATCTTTGGGGTCACTGTAGCCAATGAATAATGGAGCAGATAATGTGATGTGATAAGGTCATTCTCTCTGGCAAACCGAACACAGTCTCTTTCTCTGCATCTCCACACAGGGGTTATTTACAGTGGATGTGCGAGTGGGCCAGCTAAATCCACATATTATATCAGAATGCGAGCAGTAAAGGCCAGGAGAGAGACTACATGATACCATCATTAAACATTCAACAGCAATGTTCACAATCTCACATTCAAGGCTGCCATTTTGACCTCACTTTCAAGGACGGAATCACAATGCATCTGTGTCATTAAATATTCACCTGAGATTGATGATGAGAGCAGTGAAAACCAGTGGAAAAACAAGCAGTTCTGTCTGTTTCTGTCTCTCTCTAGCTCTCTCTAAACAGGCTTCAATCTTTCAGATCTATATAATGAAGATAGAAACAAACCCTGTTTTTTATTGGAATGGATTATTTTTGTAAAACAAACATTTCCCTATCTCTTTCCTATCCTGTTACTAAACCGCACAGCTGATCATACAGTGGGATGGTTTGGTTGCTCTGTTCTGTCTGTTCAAATTGAAACTTAAACACTAAACTGACTTTTCTGTTTGACAAAAACAGGACTTTGGCATAGCTGAGGAGTTTGCAACAAAAGCCTTGGACCTCAAACCCAGGTCTTACGAAGCGTATTATGCCAGAGCACGGGCCAAGAGGAGCAGCAGGTACAACCATATTAATTGAAGTATATTTTTTCAAAGCAGAAGATTTTTGCTGAGTGGAAAGTCAGCACTGGGATGCTACGTCTCTGTGGCACTGTAAATGAAGTATTTTTAAAGTTCCTTTGTTCATTTTCTCTGTCCTCCCCAGGCAGTTTGCTGCAGCGCTGGCAGACCTCCACGAAGCAGCACGACTCTGCCCGTCCAACCGGGAGATCCGCCGCCTGCTGGTACGGGTAGAGGAAGAGTGCAAACATCATCAGAAGCTATCCAGCAACAACACGCCACAGGGTTACAACAGGGACCCTCACACCCACCACCATCAAGCCACAGAGGAGGAGACAGAAGTATATTCACAAGGAAGTCCAGAGAGGCAAATCCCTGTGGAGCAGACAGATGCAGAGAAAGAAGAAGAAGTGAAGGAAGAAGGTGAGGAGGTGAGCATGCAATGTGGGAAAAGCCCAGAATTTTGGCCTCAGAATCCGTATGCTCCGAACAGGACTCTCCCTGGAGGTGTGGCCTTCAGTTTAGCAGATCAGGTGCCATGTTTCCCTCAAGAGGAGTTTGTACAGAACCAACTTTTCATGGACTTGCCGGAGCCTGCTCCGCCTATCCACAGGCAAAGCCAAAACCAGGGTAGCAGGAGTCATCACCACTGCCACTCCCTCCAGTCAGGGAACAGAGTCGGGGGCAGGCCTCTTTCTCTGTGCGGCCCCTCCAGTCCTCTGCCAGGAAGACACATCTCCACCTCCCTGAGGCCTGCGCCGGTGCTGGGTATTGACATCGGCCCTGGATCAGCCAATGAACACTCTGGACTCAGCCCCACTGAGCACTATCACCCCATGTCCCCCAACAGCTCCTCCCCACCTGGCCCTCTTCAGATGTACCAGCCCCGCTCCTCCAGCTTCTCCAGGGGCTCTGACAGACTCTCCACCCACTCTGTGGCTCTGGATGGCTTGGCTCTCGCTCTGGGGTCTGGTATGGAGGTTAGGAGGGAGGGCGGCGGAGGGGGAACAGCAGGCTCAAGGGGCTCTAGCTCAAGTCAGGCCTCCAGTGGGAACCAATCAGACTGCGGCAGGCAACAGGTGCCGGACACCCCCTGCCCCCTCAAGAGCAGCGGTAGCTTCAAGACAAAACCTGAGCTGAAGCCCCGGCCCTTCATGGGGGTCATGGACAAAGCAGTGCGAGTCCAGAGCCAGCAGACCTCTGGCCTGGGCAGACAGGGGCAGGGAGGAGGAGGAGGAGGGGTAGGAGGGGAGAGTTTCAGTATGTCAGTCATGGAGTTCCAGGGGTTGAACAATGAGTACAAACGCGCCTCATTCCAGGAGCAGCTCTCTGGAAGTCAGGCCAACAGCCAGCAGCAGGGCCGGGAGTATGGAGAGCGGCTCCACCAGCGAGAGGCCAGAGCCACCATTTCCTCCCAGCTACGCTTTCCAGACGGGAGGCACAGACAGGCGAGCCTGACGAGAGACAACCCGGCTCTGCATATGGCTCCCATCAAACCCAAACGCTCATTTATAGAGTCTAATGTCTGAATATAGTTTATAAAAACACAGATACAGGCTGTTTTCAACAAACTACGTCCCACATAAGGTAGCAAGGGAGACCTGTTTGAGAACTGCTCCTTTCCCTGAGCCTGTTTTGTAGAGTTATGCTGCTGCACTGCATTTACAATCTAGAACCAGTGTTCAACTCAGGCTACTACGCTTTTGCTTACATGTCTACAGCTACACTAGTGTATTCAAGAAAACCAGACATACCTTAAGTAGGGATTTAAAAATAAGTAGTATATTGTCTCAAGTTTTAATTTATCATATCGAATATAGAAGTCAAAGAAAGCTTTGTGCACAAATATGCGAAACCTCACGCTATTAGTTGCAGGAAATGACCATTTCTATTGTCAAGTGTCTTTTAAAAAACATTTATATTTGTACGGTGTACACTATATTTGCAGATTATATATTTCCCTGTAAGTGGTTATCTGTCGCCATTACAGGCTTAAAAAGAAATGACTTTGTGTACTTGAGATTCTTTTTCTTGGTACATTTGATAAAAAAGGCACTGTACATGATATTGTTGGAACCCTCTTGTCATAATCCAATACTGAATTAATTGCTTCAATAATCACAGTATATGTTATTTATTTTTGCATAGCAGAGGACATATTCATATGAAGTGTTTATTGTTTTTTTTGGACACAGAGAGCATTTACACAATCAGTCGAGGATACAAAAAAAACCTTAAGAGACTTCTTACATTGCTCTACGTCCATAGTTGTCATATAACCTTTTCAGAGTCATACTATGGATTACAGAATGTTACCACATTATTACTGTGGTATAATAAAATATTAATGAAGGAATACATTTGTACATCTACTTCTTTCACAGTTTGATTCATAAAATGTTGCCTAAGCTTTGGAGTATATATATGAATGAATGGAATATCTTGTCATTTCTTTCAATAACACAATAACATGCAACCTTCAACTACTTTGGCCAAGCACTATTCTCATCAGGTTTGTAATAGCAATGTTCAGACAAATCTAAAAAAGCATACATGTGTTGCTTACTTGTTAAGTGCAAGTAGTGTTTCAGTAAGACAAGAGACATAATTAATGCATTAATCAGATATTAATGTTGAATCAATAGACTCCCTGTAATGTGAAGGGGTTGCTAGTAATGCCATTTCAGATGCTCGTAATACAAAAATAAAAGATGTTCACAGGACTGTATGGCTCCCAATAAAAATATTTTAATTACAAAATGTTTTATTTGTATTTCAGAAAGATTTTTTGATATCTATATACAAAATGATATGTACATCTTATGAAAGCAACTAACCACTGAACGATTAAAAGATAAAGCTGTCGATTTTCTATATTTTCCTTGCTGTGAAAAAATCTTATAGGCAGAGCCAAGCCATAAATGAATTGATTCTGCAGTATTATGTGTGTGCATCCTAAGCCTTTGTGCCGTAGACCTCTTCTGAAACACAACAATGAGTCACACTGTTGCATATGGTGACATGTTCCTTCACCCCGAGGGGCGACACTTTGTTTAGAAATGGCTCAAAAGATGATGCTGTATATGTGCGAGAATGTGGTTCTGTTTATGGTGCTTCGCCACAACCTCTTGACTTTGTGCTAGATTTTAAATTTCTCAAAGAACTTCAGGACAAAGTCAAGAGGTTGTGATATGTAGCACGACAAGTACCACAGCTATGAACAGAACTGCATTCCAACACGTGCAGTGGCATCTACTGTACACAGAACTACTCTAGAGAGTAAAAATGTGATGGCTGCTATTAATGTTTGGAGTAATTTCTAAACAAACTACCATAACTGCTTCAGGTGAAGGAACAGGTCACCCAGAGCCATGCTGTAGCTAATTAATGAGTTTTTAAATCGGTTTTTGGACAACAACAAAGACCTATGGCACAAAGGAATAAGATATATCAGGCTTTGGATACACACACAATATTTATATATTATATTATAATATATTAAGTAGGATCAATTAATTGTTGGTATGGCTCTGCACATGAGAATTGTTGAAAATAAGATATATTTTTTAAAAAGGCCAGCCATATCCTTTAAACATCTGTTCAGCCAACAGCCTGATTTATATCACCAACAGATGTGTTTCAACCCCCCACCTCGAAGCAAATGGTGAACCAGATAAAGATTATGATTGAAACCTTACTAGTGTGCTTTGTAATTAAAACATTTTTACTGGGAGCGCTATGATGTTACTAACATCTTGCATTACTTTTTATTTTCATATATTCTCTGTCCAGCACTCTCATTTTTTGCCATGCAGGTTAACAAACCTATACTGTACCTGAAAACAATGGTTTACTATGAGAAAAACCACCTAGTGCTAAGGATAATAAGTCACAGATGAAGGAAATGCGTACTTCTTGTTGATTTTGAAGAGTTTGCAGATCCCAAGGTGCCATCTTCTTGTTTTGTCCAATCAGTTTACAGTCATGTATCAAACAAAAGAGCTTCAAATCTTCACATTTGAGAAGCTGCAACCATCAAATGTTTGGCGTTTTCTAACAACTAAGCTCTGGTCAAACGCTTACTGCAACTTTACAAACAGTGCCACTAAAGAGACCTCCTATTGCATAAAAGAAGACATTCCTTGTACTTGAAAAGCTGCAGCATCTCTGTGAGCACTGGATTCTGGTTTCTTTAAACTTTAAAGACAATAATTGGGGAGTGGTGGGTGTTGGTCAGGATGCTAGTGACTTGTCTTCCACCGACCAATGGCCATCTTCAGCGCGTGATTTGGAGTGAGCAGAGTTGTCAGTAAAGGGAGGTTGGTCATGGGACTGGAGCGGTTTTTGGTGTTGATCCAGCTCTCGATGGCCTCTCTTTCATACGAATATCCATCTGTCAAATTACAAATAGAAGAACAACACTTCACATCCGACCCAGTGAGCTGACTTTAAATTATGAAGTTGCGTGTAAATTGTGCTAAAGTGGAAAAGCTGTGATTGTGAGCTGCATCTGATGTTTGCTCACCAGCAGCAATGACCGGCTCCCTCATCAGCTCTCTGGTGATTGGACACAAGAACTCATCAGGAATACCCGAACAAACCGACTCACCCTTCAGCTCCTCCACCTTCCTCAGAACCTTGCTGCGCAAGCCTACTGACTCTATACACACACACACACACACACACACACACACACACACACACACACACACACACACACACACACACACACACACACACACACACACACACACACACACACACACACACACACACACACACACACACACACACACACACACACACACACACACACACAGGAATTAGGAAACACACTAAGAAAGAAAAAAGACAGCACAGAACAATCATTTTGCTATGTGCTCTCATTAAATAGAAACTTCTGGAGTATCAAGAGAAACAATGTGGACTGACCCAAACACTGACGCATACAATAATGATAATATCAATATCAAGAGTGTTTGTTATTCATATTTAACACGTTTCACTCTTGGATGAGAAATGTGAGCGTGGGTGAGAGTGAACATGGTGAGAGCAGACCATGTCTGTCCACATCAAAGTTAAATACTAAGCAGGCTGTATCACTCGTGCATTTTGTTGTTTCAGTAATATTTTGGCAGAATCTGACAAACCAGAATTTGCTGCATTTTAAGATTTAAAACTGAAGGACTACATGAAACAGTTAACTACAGCAGGAGAAACACTTTACAGCCTCACTGATGATCTTACTGGTACATTCTGTTTCATTTTATTATGCTGCCTCTTTAGAAAGGACTTATTGATTTCACTCCCACCTTTAAAAAAATATGCCTGTTTCTCTACTCTTGTAATGCACTGGATAAACGTGTTTGCTTCACAGTTCTGCTCTTGGCATTAGTTTTACTAAAAAGGAAGATTGCGTGCTATGTTACTAAAAAACAGACAACAATGTGAACTCTCCCTGTCGCTTCTCTAAAGCTGTGTAAACTGAGGAGTGATTGACAGGGACTGTGGGATGAAAATGACGGCATGGCAATACAAAAAACCTTTGCTGACAACTACATGACGAATACTTGGCCTAGCTGGTAGACTGACATCAACAACGTGACTCTTATTTTAGCTCAGTGTTTGCAAATCTTGCAGGAAAAAAAAAAGCCAGAAATATTCCCCCCAAAATCTGATAAACCAAAGTTTCCACAAACACCACTTCAGACAGACTTGGAAACAACCAAGAAGGGCTAATGATATTAGGTGTAAATCCACTTTATACCTTATGGGAAATACTGTTTTGGGGATTGGGTTATATAACTGATGAAGTGCTCCAGATTAAAGTCAGAACTGCTGAAGCCTCAAAGCTTAGTGCTTTTTTAGTGCAGCCTAATATTATGTAATCTTGCTGAGTAAAACCATCAGCATTAATTTACTCCTTCACCCTTACTTTAATTTAATGTGCCACCTTTTATCCATGTAAACAGGTACAAAACCCCTAATCCAATCATGTCCATGTTCATTTGCAGTAGAGACCAGGCGTGTAATACCCATAAGACAGGCTTTATATTCTTACATTTTGGACACACGTTTATTCAAAAGCACGGGGACTGTGAGAGAGAAAGAGAGAGAGAGAGGAGTGAGAGAGAGAGAGAGAGAGACAGAGAGAGAGAGAGAGAGAGAGAGAGAGAGAGAGAGAGAGAGAGAGAGAGACAGAGAGAGAGAGAGAGAGAGAGAGAGAGAGAGAGAGAGAGAGAGAGAGAGAGAGAGAGAATGAAAAAGTCTGGACTTGCTGAGCAGCGTCTGTCCTCCTCACCTATGTGCAGCTCTGACGCCAGCGTTTCCTTGGTGAGACTGAGCAGCTCCGTCCCGTCTATGTTGTTGTTCCTGAATTTGTCCACCAATCCCTCAAACCCTTCCTCCAGCAGCCACACTGACACATCCTCCTCCGACCAATCGCTGACCAGCAGCTTCGATCGGCCTGCCGAGGTTCTCCCTGAGAGGGTGAGTCGAAGCAAGACGGTCAGTTTTTGACAGCTACGCCATCTTTTTAAAAATGATCCACACACAGGACTGTCTTGGACTCCTGCTGCCTAATTATTGATTAGGGAGATGAGACTTCATATTGATGAATCCTAAGAGGTTTCATCGACATTTTTATCAACACAGGATGAAACTAAAATGTGAAAAGAGCTTGTTCACTGCAGACAGACATACAAGTGTAACACTAGACCAAACCTGTACTTGGCACCTTGTATTTTTTACTTGCAGTTGTTCATGAACATACTGTACATCCATTTACTGACTTTTTACCTCAGTGTAATATCCTACACAGTAAAGCATGCTTTCTTATAGGTGTAAATGAAGGAACATCCTACCTTCACCTGATGTCCGTGCTGACTCCTCTGCAAATTAGAAAAAGTGATAAAAAGCTGTGAATGTTTGCAAAGGAAATGCAACATTTCAGCAAACTTGCACCTCTTGAGTCTGAAGAGTGATTGAGGAAAAGAGAGCACCTGTGCTCTCAAACATGAGAGGAAACTAGTGAAAGACTGTATTGAGGTGTGACTCTTCCTTTTGGGCTGCTAAAGATTTGCCCAACTAATGTCATATTTAACAGAATATACACTATATATACTGTATATTCTGCTAAATAGTAAATATATTCTGCTAAAATGCTGTATATAGGCAGCATTTTAAAGGCTGGTTGTGCAGATTTTTGTGGTTTTCAGAGTTGGCAAACAAACAATACCTCACCTGAAAATAAAGAAACTGGCCCATGACAACTGGTTGTTATTGTATAAAGTAGAATACATTTGGTTTTATAAAGGTAATTTTCTTTCAAGCATCAAAAACAAATTAGAAGATCAAAAGAAAACTAACCAGGTATTGATTTTCCATCTTTCAGTTGGACACAAGGTGGAGTCAAGGAGGTAGCCACAAAAAAAGAGAAGACAAAACAAATTTAATCAATCTTTATCAAAATATTGACAAGATTGGAGTGTTGTGTGTGTGTGTTTGTGTTGTTCCCACCACGACCGCTGCATCCGTCCTCCAACCTCCAGATGTTTACGGTCTTATCCATCGATCCTGTAGCAATTAGCGGTGATGTTGGAGAGAAGGAGCATGCTGTGACGTACCTGCAGCAGAGGACAATCATCACTCGGATGTTGGTTCTGTTAGCAATGAGGTGTAACTGATTTCTCTTTATCATAAGAAAAAAAGAAAAAAGAAAACCGTATCTGTGTAAGATCTGTAAGAATAAGTTGTAAGATGTGATTTGAAAGATTTTGAGGCATTTAAAAGGCATCTAAATTTGGAAACCGAAGTTCAAAGTCACAAATCTGAGGCCTGGAGAAGCTGGGAGGACGTTAGCTGAAGATCTGAGGCTGCAGTTTGGCATACAGAGGGTTAAAAGGTGGGCACTACACACCTAAATATGTAGCGGTAATGGAAATGTTCTGCATCAGAGGGCCGAGCCAGTTATGGCTCTCCACGCCAAAGGCTGCACTAAGATCTAAACAAGGATTCAAATCAAATTTTCAGCCGAATCGAGAAAGTCAAAGGCGACATTAATGAGGACAATCTCTCTAAAACCTAAACTGGATTGCCCGGATTTGTTGATCCACAAAAGCTAGTTGGCTTCAAACAGTCTCTAAAACAGACAGAAATGACTTTGACATACTCTTACACTGCTCTTTTATCAATGTGTCAATTGACATTAATTTTCTGGAGGTATTCTGTCAAGTGTTGAAGTTTACTTTTTTGTGGCATTCATCCACTTTCCCTCAACTTGCCTCTCATCTGCTTCCACTTCAGTCAGCGATTTTCCAAAAATGACTTTCAATCTGTCCCGCTGAAAGGAAGTGAGCTCGCTGCCTTTCAATCACAGGTGGCTTGATGGACGTATAAATAGCTTGTAAGTGTGATCATTCAGCTGGGGCTTATATGTGCGTTTATGTGCAGAGGTGGAAGAGAGAGAAAAATGGAAAAGGCATCCTATACAGCCACACGGTATCACGGTCTATTGAAGGTTGACGCAAACTAGCTTCGGCTATAAATGCTGTGGTATGTGCCATAAGCTATATAAATGTCCCTATACAAATAGACATGAATAAATACTGTCTGTGATATTGCCACCTTACAATTGATATCTTGTTGTACAGGAGTGGTTGATTATCGAAGTCTATAAGAAGCTTTTGCTCTGAATTAATCTGCTAACAGTTTATATAAATAAACAAATAGAAGAAATCAAAACCTAATACGACTGGGAATGTGTCACTGTGACATCTCATCACCATTGTCAAGTTTTATGTGCAATTAAGTGTTAGTGATACAAAGCATCTTGCAGTGAATGTTCCATAAAGAAGAAGATTATTAAAGAGGGACTGAACTGTGCATGTAAGTAAACCGAAGAGTTCCTGCCATTAAAGAGGAATTGGGTTAAAGATCTCTTCAATTCTGCACAAACATCAAGTGGTGGAGTAAACAGAGTTGGAAATGTAGACAAAATGATTATTACAGCAACTATATAACATTATCTCAACATCCAAATGTCAAGATATGTATTTAAGAATAACTTTAAGAAGTTTGTGTTTAACCTGAATAAAAATCTTCAGTTCTTCAGTATGCAGAATTTGTTTAAAATATAACTTCTTTATTTCTCATATTTTGTTTATAGTTGTTTCACCATTTCTTATTCGTGTTCTGTTTTATAATTACTTAAATTCAGACTTGAAGCTCCATGTGCTTTTTATTATCCGTAATGTGTTTGGAAACTCAGCAAGTACAGTTTTGAGATGTGAAAACCACAATATCCAATATAAGAATTTTGTCTATATACCAAAAGGTTAAAGGACATATCATATTATCAAATTACTGCACTGACCAAACATGAGGTATACAGTATATTATCTGACAAGAGGTGAGAGAAATTCATGTATTTATTCTGCAAATTGTACAAATTCATGCTTACATTGAATAAGAAAATCCAGTGAAAATTGATATAAAACATGAATATTTACCTCTCATGCTGGTTCAGCGTGTAAAGCAAAACTGCATTTTTCTGCAAATAAAAAAACCAATATAAATGTTGTGTTATGAGAGGTGAAGGATATAACTTGACATACACCTTTTATTACTAAATAAATTAATATAAAGAAGAGTTACTCACTGCATCATAGACTGTAACTGTTTTGTCCACAGAGCTGAAGAAAAATAAAACATAAAATCAGATCCAGGTTCACGTTCTTTTAAAAATAAAGTGATCCATGTCTCCCTCCAGCGGTTCCTTTTAAGTACTGCACCTTCATATACATGTATGAATGCAGGGTGGCCTATTTAACAGTCCAGGCAAACAAAAATCTATATTTTAAGCCAGTCTCTTGATCTTAAATGGATGAAGACATGGATCTGTCACCTCTTGATCTATTTAAGATCAAGAAGCTGATGTAAAATACAGCACTAGCATAAGGTTATGTAATCTCAGCAATGTCTTGTGAATTTTGATTAGAAATGTCTCCGTTAAGGCATCACACTGTTGGTTTTGTATCTTTATCCCATTAAATGCAAAATGTTAATATTTTACATAACTGTAAACCAATTTCACAAATGGGAAACAGGCACAAATACACAAATCACTATATTTTACAGATCACAGTGAAGTGAAACTGAGAGTGAATGTGCTGTTGTGATATTTTTGAATTCACAAAACAACAAATACGTCAAATTACTCTTTCCATGGGTTCCTTGTTTGTTCATTTTTATCATCTGGTTTTAATTTTCTGACACTATATCTCACAAATGCAACATTTTTTAGCAGACGACTCAAATTCCAGATGATGGAGCGTCGACAAACTAACCACGGACAATAATATTCATTCGGTCCCTCAGTGTAAACCCATTACTAGTACTTATGGTCAGTGAAGTTGAGTGTACATAATCTTCATTTAAGGGGGCAAAACATGCAAAAATGAAATGTCATTCAGTCTCTCCAGGACATGACTGACAGTACGATGCAAGATGATGATTTCAACAATTCCCTGAGCTGCCATCGGGTGTTCAGTTAATACTGCAAATGTTGCTCTTTGGCAGCCATCTCCAAAATTTCAGACATTGAAGCTTTCTTGAGTGTGTTTTGTGTATTTGTGCTGGCATTAAATTTAAGATCTTACCCAGACACCAGCATCTGCCCATCTGAGGAGTACGCACATGAGAGGACTGGAGCCGACTGGCTGGTTAATGTGTGGAGGAGCTGCATCTTATAGGCTACGACAGAGAGAAACAATTGATGCCATACACACAAATTAAACAATTATTCCCACTGACCAGAGAGACGAGCTTACTGTGCTGCAGCAGAGATGGTTTCTGGATGAAAATGTAATACCTTGATTCAGAACTTTTTTTAAACATTTGGCAGCAACATTTGATGCACCGGTGATGTGTCTTGGTATGTTGTTGATGACATATTAGAAAAACTGCCACATAAATGAAGGGTTGAAGATATGAGGGACTGTTCAGACTGCAACAACACATCACATATAACAACATAATAGTCAAATACTGCCGTGTACAGCATTACTTTACACAGGCTGAGTGTGCCTGGGTAAACTGGTTTACAGTCTTAGCTCATATCTGTTTGAGTGTGTAAATACTGACAGAGAGAGAAGAAGAAAGAGAGACATCTTTGCAGATCTACCTCCAATGTTGAACTTGTTTATCACCCAGATCTTCAGATGATTGTCTTGCCCGCAGGATGCCAAACGAAACTGCACGACTTGATCATCTGAGAGACAAAAACAAAATAATATTATTCCACAATTCTAAATTAATTCAAGTCCGTACTAAAAGTTTTCCCAAACAGCAATCAGTCTTTTTTTTTCAGTCTTGGGGCTAAAGTCAGTGAAGTAAAGTGAAGGAGGAATCAGACCAGCGTCTGTTCATCAGGATTTTGACAAAACCTTAAAGATCGATCAAAGTCAACATAACACTCACTCACACTGTAGGTCTCCATGCTGCGATACTATGATTTGCATCTTTCACAAGGGGTGACGTGTGAATGTGACTCTATGTAACCAAGTGCTGGTTGATACACCAGTGGACTGATATCATTGGTTAATTAGTTTATTAAAGGTGCATTGATATCAGTAGATATGTGGTCAAATATGCAAAAAGAAATTGTAGCACAAATGTTTTACAGGCTGCAGTTTTATGTGTAGCTGATTATTATTTAAACACATTTTATTCATTTGTATACAAGGTTATCTTCTATTTACTTTTACTGTCATCTTAAATAGTTTAGTCAATTGATTTACTTTATATATTTACTATCATGTCTCAGTATATGCTGTAGTTCCATAAAACTCTTTAATAAGCAGATTTGAGGGATTCTTGCCAAAAATGTTTGGTTCTCACCACTAAGGATGCTGGGAGCGAAGGTGCAGCAGGTCACTCCCAGGTCATGGGCGTTCTTCTCTGCATGGAGCTGGTTCATGTCCAGGTTCCACAGACGCAGGTCTCCATAGGTAGAGCCGGTCATGAACACCTGGCCGCAGGGGCTGAAGGAGCAGGCTACCATCGTGGTGTCGCTCACTGACCCGGTCCTTCACAAACAAACAAACAGCAGCTGCTTTAACAGGTTTTTCAGCTCAGGATATTGCAAATATTTTATCATGTAAATGCAAACACTGTATAAACAGTCCAATGTTTCAGTTTCAGTTTGTTTTGTGAATATACACAATAATAATAAAGTCTTGTACTGTTGTCTCTAACTGTATAAAGCAGTAGTTTAACCACATCAACCCCTCATAGGATTGATTTTCTTCTGTTTTGATATGTTTGAAAAATGATCTAAAATGTAGTTAATTTAAATGTTTTAGTTTTTCTTTTACACAGTGAAACATTATTAGAAACACTAAAGAAATAAACAAAAGGAAAAGCACCCAATTTAGGTAACAAATTATTAATTAAATTGTTGATTCTTTTTTTCTAAATCTATTGATCATTTAGTTTATAAAATTCCATGAAGTAAAGAAAAATGTGCCACTTTTACAATTACAATACCTTTGATAAACTATTGATTCGTTTTCTGTTAATCAATTAATTCAGCACTTATAAATTGATAAGAAATGTACAGATCTTTGTTTTGAAGACTGTTTAACAGGTAAACACTATTATTATACTGGTT
This sequence comes from Scomber scombrus, assembly GCF_963691925.1. Lineage (NCBI taxonomy): Eukaryota > Metazoa > Chordata > Actinopteri > Scombriformes > Scombridae > Scomber > Scomber scombrus. The sequence continues at coordinate 26,340,125 of NC_084970.1, forward strand.
AGCCTACAGAGCTGCTGTAGAGCTGCAACTAACGATTATTTCAATTATCAATTAATAAGCCCATTATTTCCTAAATTAAAAGGTTATTTGTTTTGTCAGAAAATAGTGAAAAATACACTTCATATTCTCTGAGAGCCCTAGCTGACATGTCCTTATTGTTTTTTGAGACCAAAAGCATCAAATATTCACTTCTGAGAAGCTTCAAACTATTAATATAATTCTGATCATCAGAATTGCTGATGACTAATTTTCTGTCAAGTCAACTAATTGTAGGAAAAATTAATCTATCAACTTTACCTGAGCAGCTGTTTGGAGGGAAAATCCCACAGAGCCAAAGAGCCATCTGAAGCACCAGAAACCAGGTGGACAGAGTCAGGAGAGAGCGCACAGATCCTGACAGGGCTGCGACCAGGATGCTCAAGGATGGCCTCGATCTCGCCCGTGACCATTGACCAGATCACTATGGTCGCATCTGTTGAACATGAGGCGAGGAACTGTCCGCATGCACTGAAGCAGCAGCAGTGGACGCTGTAGCCATGTCCCGACAGTGGTGAGAAGGGCAGCTCTGAGAAGTCACGGGTGTCGTATATTCTGAGGGTTTTGTCTCCAGAACATGTGGCCAACAGCTTTGCTGAAAATGCACACCAGTTGACATCGTCTCGATGGTCCTTTAAAGTGCAAATCAGGGACACCATTTGGACAGCCGGTCCTGAAGTTAAAATAGAAGACATGAGACAATTAAACACAATATAGAAAAGGAAAATGTTTCACGTAAGTCGAACTATCTGAATACAGCTCATTGCATAGTTCAAATAGACATGATTTAGCAATACTTTCTGATAGGCAATTCCCTCTTCAGTCTCTGTTTATCCATGCAGCAGATAAGATAAGACAAGGCAATATGTAAATCCTGAATATGAAAAACACTGACATAAGAATCATATAACTCATATTGTATTCCTACCTAAGGAACTCGGAGCTGTTTTTAAAGCTAAAGTCTCAACTTAAGTCCTTAACAGAAAATCTTGATAAGCAAATTGCAAGTCAAGATGCAAATCTTTCGTTTTCTAAGACCTGACAAGATGAGAAATAAATCACTTTAGAGCTGCAACGATTGTCGCTGTCTAGTTTATTTTTTTCCAGACATTTTACTGTGTCAGACCTTGAGAGACATTAAACTTTTTGCTTTCAAGTCTCAAGTTGAGTTCCTTTTTATGGATGCATTTACTGTGTCATAAAGACATTAAAAACACATGTTAAATGACAATCATTTAGCTTCAATAACTGAATGTTTCTTCCTCATTATTATGACACAAATATTCCATGCCACATCACAGCCAAATCACAAGACAGGAAACAAAACTAAAGGATTGTCCTGTGTATGTTTTTCATTTCATTTACTGTGTCAAATGGATATATAAAAAGGAAATTCAAATAAAATTGTGTATTGATTTTCACCTCAGTTTCTTTGTTTGATTGGTTTTTATATAGAAATTTTAAATCTTCCATAGCCTACAAACAGTCGCCGTATCGTCATATACACTATTAAAGTAACACCAGTCATGTAATGTTAGAGTGAAGCTATTTTGTAGAACTGACCATGTATCAAGAAAAAAATACGCATTTATTTCTTCAAAATTCATTTTTCTACTTGATAAATACATCATTAGTTGGGCTGTCACATCTGACAGAAGAGAGACATCATAAACGTTGCTAACGCTAAAGCTAACAACACAGACACCAGCAACTTTCTACTTTACGTAATTATGTCAAATATTTTTCACCTGCGCGAAAACAACGGTGGCATAGCAGCTCGTCAAGCAAATACAGAGGGTAACCACATGACAACTTCATATTATGTTCGATAAGACAAACTACGGCAGAGCTTTGTACCTTTTTCCGTCGCGTTGTCTCAGTTCAATGTTTGTTTACTTCCTCATCGAGCAGCTGACCGTGACGTAATGAGTCTTACGTCACACATTGTGTAATGGTTGTGAAGAACTTCTTCCTGTATTATTTATTTGTTTTTCATTTATTATTAATGTAATGTTTATCCTTTCATTCTATGTTTACTGCACTGTTACTGTGCATGTTTTGTAAATGAGTGATAAATAAAGCTTATTTGAAAAAAAAAACTTCTTCTTCCTCCTCACTGATTTTTAGAGGCATCCAAAATGTTACTTTACAGCCTTTTACTGGATTGAAAATAAGACTCAATAACCCCATTTAATCCAAATTAATTATATATAAATATAAAAGAAAACAATGAAAATAAGAAAATAAAATAAATAACGTTCTTCCCATTCTCTAAATAACTTTTCAGTCTAGGCTATGAGAGGGCCTGAAAGCCTCTCTCAGAGCTCCATCTTTCTTCTCCAGTAATTTCCATGATATTCAAAAACTTTTTTGCTGCATCGACAACTATCTCTATTCTCTCAGTTTTCCTTTCTGCTCACCATGGTTGATTTGATTTTTGTCATTCCTAGGTGCTTCCTCATGGCTTAGTCTTCCCTTGGACAAAGCAACTATTAGTTCTTCTGTGCTTGATTATTCACATGTTATGCTACTTTATGTAGTATTATGTCCACTCCAAAGTAGTTATTTAACAGCTATATTTACTTTTCAGATTTTACAGACAAAACATATGATGATCAGTATATAAATTATGATGTAGTTCTTTAGATTAAACTACTCAAAATAATATAAAGTAATTGAAATCAGCTCCACCCTGACCAAAATTAGTAATTTTGTCACCAGTTCATCTGTACTTTTACTGAAGAATACAAGATTTGTACTTGTTATTAAATATGTCTTAGTGTGGTGTTGCTGACATAATACATGTAAGCTGTTGGGAAAACATGCATCCAATTTATACTACACCTGGAAAAAGCAGCATTTTCCATATTTCTAACCTTTATTTGGCAGACTTATTGAGTTCAATTCCCTCCTCTGCACTAAATGTAGAAGTAGGGTGGTTTGGTAACAAGAAAGCTGTTTTTTTAAAAATTAGTTTAAACAGACATTAAAATGTATATCATACCAAGGGTAAATAAGCTTTGGATCATATGCCCTTGTCACATTTTTTGTAATCCATCCTCAGACTCATCCGGATTTGAAAAGTTTTAGATTTTCATTTTTAGCATGTATATGTTAGCAAAGCTGGGTATGTTATTTTATAATGAGTAACTGACATAATACCCTGAAAAACAAGCCTTTGTGAACCAGTTTACACCTTGTATTTGCAGCATCTGTCAACACGCAGCCTTCAATACATAAATCATTTCTAATTTGAAAGTAAAAAGGGACATTACATACTTCCAGACTTCCCTTTAACCTGACTTTAAAGTAGTTGTGTGAGATAAAAGAACAAAAGTCAGTTACGTTGAAAAACATCCTTTTAATAGGTCCGTGCCACACACTAGTGAAAAATAAAGCTCCTACAAAAGAATGATACTTTTATTCCACAATATCTTAAATAAAGTAACTTCAAGTACTCTTGACTTGGGTACAAAAAAATCTAGCTGCCTCCATCAGGCCACAACACACAGCAAGGTTCAACACAGTGGTTACAAATGGCCTTAGGTCCTCTGTATTGTGGCAGATAACGAGGAAATGCATCATGGAAGCATAACTGAATGCTTGTTGTTCCTTTTTTTTTTCTTCTTCTTCTTCTATGGTGAGGAATGATTTCTGTGTCACTGTCCAGCTTTGGAGGCCTTGTTGGATTAAAATCATATAAAAAATAATGTCGTCATAAGAATGAAAACTAAAAACAATAACATCCCCTACATGCCCCTGTTGGAAGGGTAGGCACTACCAAGATTAAGGATACCACAGTGTTTGCAGAGGATATGTATATACTGTACAAACAATATTTATGATAATGTTTTCATCACGTTCACTAAAATAGATGCTACAATCATTCTAAGGCATAAACAATATCTTAATATTCTTAAACAATTTTTACACATCGTTCCAAACAAGACATAATATTGACATTAATAAACAGTATATACACATGAATCACCATTGTCTAACTGTCCCTCTGATGTTCCTGTAAATAAATGCAGTTTTACAGTTTGAACAAATGAATAAAGTCCTCTGATGCCCCAAAGCACTGAACAGTGTAAACAGTTTTTTTTTTCTTGGCTTTGTTTGATATTTGGGAGAAAAAATCATAACACAAAGACACATTCCTTTTCAATTCAAAGCAGTTCAGCTGATTCTTCCTTTTCATAGAAAATGAAGTGGACCTTGATTCATAAATAATTATTACAAAATTAAATACATTCACTATAATACGATTAAATAACAAAAAACTATTTACAAGTAGTGGAAAGTATTCTACCGCAGACATATCAGTGACAGTTGAGGATTCATTCAGTGCAGTGTTCGGAGACAGGGAATGGTATTGCACTACGACACCCCATTGCTCTGGGACTCTTTGGGGCTTTTATCCCTGTTGTAATAAATCCAGCGCACCTCATGTAACGACTTTTTTTTTTTTTTTTTTTTTTTCAAGGTGACATCTCTCTTAGCACACCATGGGCTCCTTTTTAATGAATTGACTTCTTTCATCCTGCACATTCTCCAACAAAAATAAAAATAAAAACAAAAAATAAAAATAAAACCAGGTGCCCCGATATGAAAAGAAGAAAGGGTTTATGGGGAGAATATGAACAGACGTTTTAGTTTGTTTGTTTCAGAAGCTCAGTCCAGCGCTTCTCGAAGAACTTCCTCATGGTATGACCGGCTCGACCAATCTCTGAATTGTCTTCATTGAATTTTTCACAGTTATCAAAGACCAAGTTGACATCAATGATGAAAGTCTCCAGGTTTTGATACCTGAAACATAAAGAAAATCTGGAGATGAGAACATATAACAGCTGATACATGACATTTTGTGGTGTAACTAAAACTTATTTCCCGTAAAACACAACTCGGACTTTAAATTCTGTGCAATGGCCCTGAACTCTTTCAGTAGAGGAAAACAGAGAAGACGGGCACTCACTGGCTGCTCACAAGCTTCTCACGTATGGTGGAGAAGTCCATAGGTTTCTTGATGACCTTCTTGTAGCCAGGGACTGATTTCAGGTTGACAGGTGTGAGAAAAGGCCATGCATCCTGATGCCGCTCCAACTCTGCAAGGAGTACCCTGTTGAGCACACAAACACAAAAGTTTATTTGTTAGGCTTTTGATATCATACAGAGAAGATGTCTCACATTGGGAAGTTTAAAGTGGTTTTAAACAATATTTTATACTTGCAATGAGTCACATGAACACTCATTTGTGAAAGGGGTCTCTTATAGAAACAAACCCACAGAGAATTATCATCCAACCCTGCAGTTCCCCTCATCTCTACAGCATGTTTTTTAGTGTCTATTTGCTAATTGTTTTTTTAAATTTTATCCACAACTTTACTATTTGGATTCATTTTGACCATTTTTGTCTGCAGCATGTAGAAAAACCTGATAGTAACTACCTGCCCAACACCAGACTACATACAGACACAGGTAGGAACTAGCTGGTGAACATGGCGTCACAATTCCTGCCTCAGTCCTGTGTCTCCCTAATTGCTGCCACTTACCCAGTGGTTCTCTCCCTGTGTCGGTGATTGTATGAGTGGGGAAAGCTGTGGAGCCCCACCGACTGCAACCCGTTTCATAATCAAGACGTCTACTTATACTCAGCCCTGTCAGATTGCAGCCTCTGCTCATTCAGGGAAGGCTTCAAGTCATTTACACAGTTGTCTTGTTGCTGCCTGTTTTCCTGGTTTAACCCTGTCTCTTGTTCCCTGCAGTCACATCTGCTCTGTCTCCTGTCCCCTCGTCTCGTCAGCCCTGATCTACTCTGCTTCCCCCCCACAGATTCTGCTCCAGACTTGCTCCCTTTTCCCCAGTTTACCTCGGCCCATGCTTCCCCATGCCTGCATTCAACTTTGCCTCACCTTAAAATAAATACCTAACATATCCCTGTCTCCTCGCCTGCGTCACATGCTCCGCACCATGTAACACATGGTGGAGCATTTAGCTGCTAAAGAGACAGATGTTTCCCCCAGGAGGTGTTAAAGAGCAGAACAGAGCTGACTTAAAAGGTGATAATATGTCAATGTAGTGTTTATAGCTCGCTTCTGCTGCTTCCAAAGGCCAAAAAAAAATCAGCTATTACAGGTTTTAAAATTGATATTTGATGTAAGCTTTTTAGGAATATGTATGTTTTTATTAACTATGGCAAAGACATCTATGTCTCATGAAATATACTTCACTGAATATCAACGAATATCAGCTAAATCGTACAGCTTATATCTGACCGTGTGCCTGTCATGAGGGGTAAATAACTTTTTAGGTTTGAATAAAATAATTCAACGTGTAACAAGTTTTCAACACAATCCTGGTTTTTAGGGTTTAATCACAATGTATATATTTACTAATAGAGTAAAAACACATCAGCTTCTTGCACCTTTTTTGTCGTACAGCAGGTGGCAGCTACTATATGATGAGGAGGGTTGATAAATAAATGGAGAATCTAAGAGAGAGACAAGTATGAGCAAGCTGGGAGCACATACCTGCATAATCCCAGGTCCCTGTTATTGTCTCTAGCCGTCTTGGCTCGTTTCACACACACAGGTCCCTCCTGATTGGCTGCTGGCAGAGCAGGTGAGCTCTCCTCTGTTTTCCTCTTCCTGCTGTTGTCTTTAGCTCCTTTCTTGGGTGTGTTGCTAGCACTGGCCGAATCGTCCTCCTCCGCCTCCCCATTACTGGCCTGCTTGCCATTCTTCTTTGCCTCTCCGCCTTTCTTACTGCCTCCTGCGGTGGATGCTACTGGTTTGCTTGGAGGTTTCTTGATTTTAGGGGATGGACCGCTTGCCTGCACAGAGTAAACAATGTGTATCCTCAGGTCAAGCGCAATTAAAACTAATAGTCTAATGTACAATTAGACCTACGGTCTCATACGGCCTTTTCTAAAATATTAAATCAACTTCTCATATCTTACAATACCAATAATTGTATTCACCCTTGACCAAATTTACATGAAAATGTCTGTAAAGTTTGTGATTAAACCTTCTTTATTTGTTTTCCACAAGCTCTTCACAGTTTAATTAAAATGAATATTAATGGAGAGTTTATGACAATTGTAAAAGTATAAAGGTTGAATTTGGACTGCTGAAAATAAATATTTTGATGAAATGTAATAAAGGATTAGGGATAAAAATGTCAAATCCTTGCAATAGAGAAGACATTAATACAAATTAAAATTGTTTGCTTTTAAAATACTGAATATGGGCTAATAATATTATCTATTTGCAGCTTTAATACAAACATATCTGTACTTGTTTTCAAAAACCGACACTGGCAAAGTCCTTTTATGGCGTGGATATTTTCCCAAACTCTTCAAGTAAAAATATACAGAGAATGATCGATTTTACATGATTGATATGTCAACAAATGGGTCATTGAGGACAGTTGATGATACATGACAAAATGTTCTGATACCTTGGATATGCAGGACGGGCAGTACCAGTCTCCCTCTGGGATAGTAGTGATTTTGGGTTTGTGACAATAAGTGTGGCAGCCTTTGTCACAGCCATCACACAGCAGGAGGAGGTCTTCGTTGTCGCCCTTCCTGCATATCTGACAGTACTGAAGAACAAGTAAATCCATTAAAAACATCAGTAAAAACACACAAGATGACGTACATATTTATTTAGTAATGAGATTGTGCTTCTACTATTATTCTGCTGCTCACCACTTTCATGATGGACCGCTCCCAGGCGATAGACTTCTGCAGTTGCTGGATGCACATGGCCAACTGGGCAGCACTACGCACTTCAGTCAGTGCCTTCCTCCAAACCTTCATGCCGTGGGCCACCTCCTCCTCACCACTAAGAGAAGATAATGAGGAATGATGGGAAGGTTGTGACAAACGCAAATACATGCGTATATATGTGGATATGTGGGCGTTTAGACAAATAAAGCAGTTAATTGTATCAGTTCCACCAGCCGCCAACAAGACAGCAGACCATAAAGAGCTCCAGCTGTGCAGAGACAGGTATGAGGATTTTGGGGGTATAGGGCACTGGGGAGAGGTACACACTGATTTCGTCATGTTAAGGGGATATTCATGCAGAAAGAGTGAAGGAGTGGAACCTGTGTAAGTGTATACTGTAAAGTGGGAGCCATGAGTATGCCCATAGCCAAGGTTACTAACGCACAACACCATGCAGATGACTGCGGAAAAATAAAGAGACAATACCAGTAAAAAAAATGGCTGAACAGGAAATAAAACTGAGTGGAGTGGAGTGAAGTACCCCCGCCCCCAAAAACTGCACAAGACCAAAGAAACAACAAAAGTGCAACAAGCCACCACAAAAATCAGCTGCGAAAGCAGCGAAGACCCTCCCTTTTGAGTAATATGGGAAACGTAAAGCACACACAGAGAGAGGAAAGGGTCTTAGTGGGAGAGTGGGGAGCTTTGGTTGGAGAAATGACCTACCCTTCCCTGTCAGCACTAGTGGATGGGGCGGGGGCAGGGACAGTGACCGTACCCACATTATCCAGCCTGATCTGAATGGTGGTACCTAAGGGGCTCCTCAGGTACCTTCTCTCGATGTTGCGCTCCAGATCGGCCAGACGTGTCACTGCTATGTCCAGTGGGTTGTCCAGGTGACGCAACACCCCGCCCTTCTCCCCCCGCTCCTCTGGATGATCTTTGGAGTCTTTGTCTCCCGCTGACACTGGCACTGATTTGGTGAGGGGCTTGTGCTCGTAATACACCAGATCCTCCCGCTCGGACTGAGGGTCCGGATATGTCCAGCCCTGGAGAAGAAAACAGTTTTTAAGTCATTTGGCCCCTTACCACAGTACTTCATGTGTTTAGAGATATTACATTACTAGCAAAATCTGTTTAGTATCCAAGTATTTTACCTTGACCTGCAGGCTGGCTGCAGTCACTTTCCTCTCCAGTTCCTCCACCTGCTGCAGCACAGCGATGTCCATCTCCATCGCCTGCTCCTCCACACACCAGCCTCGCACCGACTCCACACTGACCTGGCTCTCCTCCAGCTCATGCAGTTCGATCATGGCCACTAGATGAATGATATGACAGATATACACATGTCAGATATCAGTCAGCCATGAACACACAGAGACGCAGGCATGAACACATGAACGGAGTGGCCAAACACATAAAGATATTCCTACAGGACGATGACGTTCAATCATAAATAATAAAGGGCGCTTTCACACCTGCCTTGTTTAGTTTGGTCGATTTGAACCCTGAAGCGTTTACTCCCTTGGTGCGGTTCACTTTGGCAGGTGTGCACACAGCAATCACACTGTGGACCAAATACTGGACCAAAACCTTAAAGAAGAGGAGGTCTCAGTCTTGTTACAAAAGAACTGTAGTACGGTTCGTTTGCGGTATGAAAGTGATCCAACCATACAGGAAGCATTGCACATTTTTTGGATAACCCGTAACCAGCTGCCCTGCGCATTAATCTCTCTCTTCTTTAGCTGTCTAAAAGCAGCATGAAGGAAGACATTGTTCTCTAGACATTTACTTGGAGTGCGTTCAAATGTGATATTCTGCTCACATATTTTGGCTTTGTATATGGTCCAAACAACTGAGCCATATATTGCTTCAGGCTGGTGCCCAGCGGCACCATTCAATTTGCTGTGCTAGGGGGCACCAAGGTGAAAAAAAAGAAAAACACAACAAGTAGTTTTCATGGTCAGAAATGGTAGATATACCATTTATAAAGCACTTGATTTAGCTTTTGTTTATCATTGTTTTTATTAATAAGAATATGAATAATAATAATAAGAAAACAGTTGAAAAGTAGTTGCCGTGTGCGTCTTTCAGTACCACAGAGAGAGAGACGCTGTTTATTTCAATAATAACAGTAGTACACTTTATTGCTGATAGAAAATATGTTCAAAGACCATTTCACTAACATAATCCGCCCTCCTCTGTGGTATACGTTTTATTTAATCCCTGAGTGCTGTGGTTCATACATTAGTTTTATTTTCTGTTTTGTTCTGGTGAGAAGGAAAATGAAGCCTTTTATAAATGTTGTAGCCTATGTGCCATTTTTGAAACACAAACTCTCTTTTTCCCACCCGCCAACCCCATAAGATTTCTGACCCATGAACAGACTGACAGCTCCCACAGGGGTTTAGTTGGTACATTTTGGTTTACTTGAAATGTTGCTGTGTGAAACCAAACTGAACCAAAGGGAAAATGCAACAACTCATCCACTGATTCAGACAAAAGCAAACAAACTGTAGGTGTGAAAACGCCTTAGACTGCCTTCAAGTGAATGACACCAAGACTAAATCTTTTGTATTACTATAAAAAGGATCTACTTCCCATGAATCAAAACAGAGCACACTGAGTATGTGCTTGGAGGAGTGCTGTATCACTCACCGTCTCTGTGTTTAGTGCAGACCTGGGGGATGATCTCCAAGTACTTCTGCATTTGCCTCTGGAGGCCTTTCTCTCTCATGCCTCGGCTGTGGAGAGCATTGACTAGAGCCCTCAGCTCCTCAATGTCAGACACCCGCCACCAACCTGTCAGCATCTCTGAGACAATTAACACAAACAAGCATGTAAGCAAGAAGACACTGAACATACATGACTGCAAAAAGGTTCTTCTTTCTGCTTTGTTATAGACCCCGATCAAATTGTGTACAGCAGAGCAGAACACTCCCTAATCCAATTATCTTGGATTATTCATGCAATTGAAAACTTTTCAGGTAGGTGAATTCATTTCAATTAAAATATGAGCGACTTAGATGGATTTTGTTACTCACCCTCTGGGATGGGCCGAGCTGTCAGGTGGTCGAGGGATTTGGGCATCTCCAAGGCAGGAGAGGGCATGGATGAGGTTTTCTCGATGCGAGGTAAAGGTGATTCACTCTTACTGGAGACACTTGCTGCTGTGTTGCCCTCCAGAGAGTGACCCGGCATGGGGCTGCTGCACAGAGGCAGGCTGGGACTCATCATGCCACTGGGCCAGCTTCCAAAAGAAACTCCTAGCAATGAGCCACCTGACTTCACCTGGGGAGAAAAGAGGGGAAAAAAGGGTGAGCAAGGCAGAGGAGGAGGAGTCAAGAAGTTAACTTGACAGGTAATTGTACAGAAAATCAGCTATTTTGATTGTTCTATGTCCAGCCAGCAGCCTCACCTGCAGGGCTGATAGTGGGTATGTGAGGAGGCCAGCTGGGTGGTGCGGGCTGGCAGAGGCTGAAGCAGCAGAAGGGGTGAGAGGAAGTGCAGGGGATGGAGGTGGGGATCTGGGCCTGGCAGGGGTAGAGGACGCCTGGGGGGATACACGGGGCACTCCTGGTAGAGTTGTGGTGACGGAAGAGAGGTCACAGGGGTTGCGAGGGAGAAGACTGAACCAGTGTCCACTCCTCTCTGTCAGGACTCTGAGGAGCTGGTCGTTGGCTTGCAATGAAAGCTGTGGAGATGGAGCGGGGGGTGGAGGAGTGTTCCCTGGGCTTTCTCGTGGGGCTGTCAGGCATGGGACAGATAAAGAAGTGGAGGCTAGGGGAGGGATATTTGCAGTGTCATTAGTGGTCACCATGGAAGGAGTTGTTGCTACTGTGAGCTCAGAGGTATTGTTAGTGGGGGAGGATGATGTCACTATGGTAGCGGTATTAGGAGTGCCCACAGGGCTGCCATTTTGTCTCACATGGGGATTCTCCTTATCCTCTGTCTTCACAGTTTCTCTGCCAACATCTTTGTTGACATCCCGAACTGTGCACAGTGTAGATACACAGCCTGGTTGCTGGTAGAAGAGAGCTGAGGAGTTTTCCTTCCCCTCGTGCTCCTTCTCCTCATCTGTCTGTTGCTCCAAGCCTTGTGTGCAAATGCTCTGACCATCAAGGTTGGTGAGTTTCTCCTTCTGCAGCTCTATCTCCTGAGGTTCCTCTTTGACCTTGACCTCCTCTGCTGCTCTCCTCCTTCTCTGTCGCTCTTCCTCCAGTTCCTCTGGAGCTGCAAGGAAATAAGATTATAGAGTAGATTGTTAATATAAGTGAAAACTCAATTATAGTGGTCGCTTTTGTAACCGAGTGCTGATTATTCTGTAATATGATTCTACACTTGATTACGGAAGCTTAGTAGAGTTGAGTTATATTTTAGTTTACAGATGCAATCTCAAATTAGTCTTATGGTTGGTTCAGAGAATTAAGATAAAGTAAATCTACATCAGCTAATTTCACACTGCCACAAACAGCTGGACAAGCAGATTTCTTCTTTTTTCTTCTTACAATGTTTGTTACAAGTTTCTCCAGATATTTTTTGTCAAATTTAAGCATACAACAAGACTTAAGAGCCTTTTCACACCTGAAAGTCCAAACCAAACAAGTTGTATCCATTTGACTTTTTATGACATTGTTGGACCATATTTCAATTAAAGACTCGGTGTCTTTCTCTCTGCATGTGGTATGGCATTTTGGTTATGATGACAGCTGAACTTCCTGTAGTTTGTAAGTCTGAACCATCCAAAAAATGTTTTCAGACTAGAAATGAACCAAACCATGGTTCAGTTTGATCCAGACCAAGACCACCTCTTTTCTTCTGACCATGGTTCAACAGTTTCATATACTTATTATAGACATAGTTATTATAGACAGTTACATATTTCATATAGTTTCCATAGTCTGGGGGAGGTTTCACACCTATGATGTTGCTTTGGATCAAACTGAAAATACCAAAGGTTTGGACCAAACAAGATAGGTGTGAAAAGGCCTTTAGTGTGTATTGTATGGTAACTACCTTCTCCACTCTCCATTGCTTCAATGAAGACCCCTCCACAGTGGGGAAGTACCCAGTACCGGCGGCGGTAACGGTCCTGGCCGTACATCATGGAGCGCAGAGAATGTGATATCTCAAACAGCTTTCTTCTGGTCTGATGATGTTGCTGAAATTGAACATAACATATTTATTTTCATTTCTATACATGTTTTGATCAACAGACCTTCAGGAAAACAAAAGACAATTATGCTGCCTAATGTCCCTTTGTAATCTCTGTGATATATTAACCCTTACATGCTATGCTAATGAGGTAATTTATTTAGCTAATTAATGCCTTCATTAGCAACAGCCATATGTCAGCATACATGTATATAAAATGTACATTACACATGGCTGGCATCAATACTGTGTATTAAAGCAGTTCTTGGTTCAAGAAAAAAAATCAAAAAAATCAGATCACCTACAGTGTTGGGATGTTGCTCTTGTGTATTATACTTAAAAACAGACATACCTTTATGGCAATATACAGTGCAAAGTCACACACACCATTTATAGTGATGGTGAGAAATTAAAAACAGTAAAAACACGTTCACTTTCTGTGGTTTATCTCGTCATAGTAACTTTCCCAAGAGAATTTTTATCTACAGTGACTGTTTCCCTGTTTTAATCACATATTAGCGGTGTGAACCAACCGTGCATTCATTTTCTGATGCCTTATAAATTGAAGATAATAGGTATTTACTCTGATACAGCACTTGCACATTTTGATAGAGAACATACCTTGGCTAATTTCTCTATCTGCTTCTCCAGTTCCTCGATACTGGTGGCTTGGTCAACTTCATCCTGACAGGACAGCGAAAACACAAAGTCTGTTAGCCATCCTCTTAGGTCAGCTTTCATAACAAATCTATAGATGGATCTATATTTCTTACCTCATCATATAGCTCTACTTTTTTAACCTTCTTAATTTCTTCCTCCTCTTCGTCATCATCCTCCTCGGCCTGGTCATCACTGTCCTCGTCGTCCTCGTCCTCATCATCACTGTCTGCACCCAGTTTCCTCTTGCGTTTGACGGCAGAGGAGGGAGTACCAATGGACTGATTCTCCTCCACACCCACACTTGCCTCCCTCTTTCCAGTGCGTTTGGCATGAATGGTCCTCAACCTTGATTAACACGCATACATTGAGCATGACAGTGTATAGAAAATCAAATCTGGTCTTTTTTTAAATTAAAGATAACTTACTTCTTGAGTTTCCCCTCCATAATAACCTTGTCTTTCCTCATGTTTGCCATCTGGTCCAGGCCCTTATCGATCTCACTGCAAGAGGAAATGCAGTATTTTTTTTTGTCAGTTGCTTATAGTATGTTAATACATATTTCTGGCATTTAGTATCAGAATCTCACAATAAGTAAGTATGCTCAGAGAGGCTGGCAGTGATCAAAGTAAAAAGTTTAATAAGGTAGTATCCTGCAGCACATATTAATGAATTTAGTTAAAATCAAAATGGCTCTCTTGCTCCCTACTGCAGCTTTATTAGGTGTGTGATTGGCTGATTTTGTTTTTATTGTTTGAGTTCAGAGGTAGAGGAAGTAATGCAGATCACTTTATAACCATCCACCCACATTTTATAGTGGTTGGATGTATATAAAAGAGGCACATACTTGACAGTGCTCAGTGAGACACTCTGAGCTTTCAGTTTTAGCTGCTTCACCCACCTGATAACAGCTTTGCTGCAGGCCAGCTCATTAGCCAGGAAGCCCAGGATTGAGGCCTTCTGGACAGGCGTGTGTGCCTGGAAGGCCTTGGTTTTCAGACTGAGGGCCAGAAGGGCCAGTTCTGTATTGGCACAATGGGCCCCCATGTACATCTGTAGCACCTCAGATACATTATCCCTGTTAATGCCAACGTTGGTCAGGTGGTCCCCCAGCATGGTCTTTGTCTAGTAGAGAAGAGGAAGGTGATGAAGGAGGAAAGTTGACGAGCACGTCTTTGATACATTTAAGTTGATTTGACTTCTAAGATCACTGTTAATAACCGTGCAATATGTCAGTGCACTTATTCAAAGTATTGAAATAATCACTAACTACAAAACAACAGTACCGTAATGGAAATAATAACCAACATACAGTGCAGTAAGTCCTGCATTTAAAATCTGTTAAAAGTTTGAGTTGTAATAAATTTAAATATTTTATGAGGTGAAATTATTAATTTTGAAAAATAAGAAGAAATCCATGTCTGGTGCATTGACAAGTATTACGTATTTTAAGGTAGTAGGTGGTCAAATGTAGATGGTATGGTGGTAGTGGCAGGTGTAATACTGAAGGACAAATAGCTCACCTTTTGTCCAGGTGGCAAACCAGGATCACAGACTGCCAGAGAAAGCAGTTTGACCAGAAGGTCTTGGACTTGGCCCATGCTGTCCCCAACATTGAGCAAACCCTCCTGTAACATGCCCAGCGTGGGCACATCCAAACTCAAGTCCAGCCCCAAAACCTTCCCAAAGCCTCGCAGGAACTGCATCAGCATCAGGCAGTCAGACACGGCACGTCCTGGCAGGATCAGCCCCGGGATTCGGGAGAAGTCAGGGAGAAGCTGGACAGATGAAAGTGAGTAAAATTAGTTTTGTTCCAAGTTTTTGTGTGGACTGTAGAAAGTATTTACTGAAACAAACACAGGAAATTGGAATATATTAAACATCTGTTGAATATTATAAGGATGGTGCTTCCCAATTTATATTAATGACAGCTTATTTTTGTACATTATGCAGTACTCCCATTAAGCCACTTGGGGGCGCCCACTTCCACAAATAAAATGCTCACTGCCATGAGGTCTTATTTTAAGTAATGCCCCTAAAGAACATGATAAACTTACTATTTAATCATCATCATCATCATCATCATCATCATCATCATCATCATCATCATCATCATCATTATCATCATCATCATCATCATATTGTCCATCCCATCTTGTTACCTAAATTCTACAAATTTAGTAGCACTTCAATGCAAACAACAAATAATCAAGTGAACATCACACAGTAGAAAGAATAGAATAGAAACACAGCTTTAAAAGGTACATTATTTTCTTTGTGCTCAATAACACTCAACAACCTTCTCAGCACTGACCAGATGAGCTAATGTCTCAACTACCTTATGATCAGACAGACACATGTCTTCATTTGGCTTCTTCAGTTCTCTCGCTATCTCCAGCTCCAGCCTGCGTTGCTCCAATTTACGCTCTTTGTTCAGGCGCTTCTCATCCCTTTTTTCCTGCCGCAAGCGCTCACGCTCCTAGAGAGTCCAAAATTCAAGGGAGCATTAGGAGGAAAAGTGTGCGTATTCATTTGTGTGTATGTATGCATGCATATGTGTGTGGTGTGTGCGTGTGAAAACATACAAAAAAGTTTACTTGACTTTGCTGAGCTGTATTAGAATTCAGCCTAATGCTGCTGTGCATTCAAAGGAAAAGTGCTCGAGGGCCAGAATCTTTTGACTTGGTAAGTGTGTAGAAAAAAAATGAATGGAGGGAAAGAGTGCACAAAAAGGAGAGAAAGCGGGAATCCTTCCAGGGAATAATGACTTAGGCTCTTTTTATGGAGTGGACAGTGTTTTTGTGTCCATGTGTGTGTTTCTGCATGTATTTGTGTGCATATGGACTACCTCTGCTTTCTTGCGAGACTCGACAGCCTTCATCAGCATTACATGTTGCCTCCTCCTCTCTCTCTCCTACAGTGGCAAAGAACAGAGGCATATTAACAAGCACACGTTGTACATACACCAGTCAAGGTCAACTACATTTAGTATGTATTAATGTAAAATTGTGATGCACTAAATTCCATAGAGGCACCATACTTGAACAAACACAAAACGATGCTTCACATGTATACACTTTCACATGTATGGTGGAAGCATAAGTGAAGAATACAGTAGTACGATGACAACCAAAAAGCAACACATAGATGCGATACAAAGTAGATGTGATGACAGGCTCAAAAAAGAGAAGCAGCTGGAATCAGTGACGGCGCCTCTAAACTAAAGCTTGACACAACAAAAGCAACAAAATACTGGTTGCAAAAAGTCATCTGACATGCCACATTGGCATTACGATCAAAATAATAAATTCTATTACATGAGTCAATGCTAATGTTTATTTGACACATCACTAATATTTGGTGAGGGGATGACAAAGAGGAATGAATGGTTAAAAGAAGCTACAAACAGAGCAGTTCCACCTCAGTGGTTTTGGCAGCTTAAGTATTAGCACAGTATGTGACTGCTGAGGATGAGACATCTATGTTGTTCTTTGGTGCATGATACACAGTCTGCTGCAAAAGGGCACAGGAATCACTGGTGACTGGCTATCATTTTATTTGATCTCTTTAGGTTTCCCGCTCCACCGTATCAGGCTGTCATTCCCTCTGTGATCCACCAGAAACACACAATTGCCACTATTAAGGCTTGCCAAGAACGTTTCCAGCACCTAGTGACTAAAATGGGCTGTTTGTGTGGATTGTTTTGTCATTGTGATAAACAAAATAGGCGGGATGCCAGGCACTCTGCTACAATATTTCTATGTCCTTACTGGTTGATTTATCTTAAAATGGAAAACTTCAAAAAGGACAAGTTCAAAAAGGACATAAAGCCTGTGGCATTCAACGTTTTCTAGCTTTTCATTTCATCAAAAACATTGCATGTGCTAAAGGTTATTATGATAATATGGTACAATGCATTAAATTCAGTACAACTGCATGTTGACAGTCTTAAATACCAGGATTATTTCATGTATCTCAATTTGCCCCCCCCTTCATTGTGCCACGAGTGAAGGTACAAGGGGTTGATTCAACAATCGGCTCAGAGTTTACTGTGAAACAGATAGGCAGACCTTTAGATTCAGCTGCGACTGTGTATGAGTGAGAAGGGCTACAAGCAGGACAGCCAGGCCAAAATAAAATGCCACACAGAACCATATTTGTCCTCATGGTGGAATTGATTATATTGTTGTTTTACACTCTGTCAGAACTATTTTAAACCAAAAGTTGTAGTGTATCCTCATCAAACGCGGGGGAAAATCTGACTGGAAATCTCTCCACCATGAAGACAAAATGATTCTCAGTAGCTCTTTTCATTCTTTGTGCAGAGTACAGGAACAGTGAATGACAGAGGCTGGGATGGGGCAGGTTAAAGTCCAGCACTCTGTGGACTGCAGAACAGATGCATGAACGAACAGACACAAGCTCAATGTCTGGGCCGAATCGTCAAGCACTCACGGGTAACACAGGCTACTCCAATGCAACAGTTAGACGATGTATGTGATGGATGGAAACTCCTCGAGTGCACTTTAAGACAGTGAGTGTGGATTGGCAATCTTTGCAATGCATTCTGAATAGAGAGGGGAGGATGGGGGAGGGGGACAGAAGCTGCCTGGCCACCGTGACAGGGTCAGTTGTCCCTCAGGACGAGCAGATGGAGGCAGCATACTGACTCTTTTTCTCTTTTGTTGGTTTTGCTGGAAAGCCATGCAGAAGAATGTAGTATGACAGCAGCCAGTGCTACACTTAATGCATTGCTATGACAACCATAACACAACCAGTTACACGATGCAGGTGTTAGATGTACAAAAATAAACATACCCATACCATATCTAGTCTATGCCTCTCCAACTCCTGGCAGAGAGAGTTGGCAAAATATTATGGAACAGAAGTAATATCCAATACCAATAAGCAAGGGGTTTAATTAAGAGAAATACTGAAGACTTTCATTAAGCTGATGTTTGCTAATTAACCACTTGCACACCCACATTTATATATACTCGCACATGCCTACATTTAAATGCACATAGAGGCACAAATATACTTACACACACACACACACGCACACACACACACATATATACAGTCACAATCATCCCAGTAAGTAACTTAATAACTGCAAATTCTTATTCAAGGGAAGTTTGAGGTGAAGGGTTTTATTCAGCATTAACTAATATCTTAAAGAGGCTGAGCAAGTTGTAGTTAAAGCTTACCTGGTGTTTCAGAATCTCTGCCTGCTGTCTCCTCAATTCTTTCTCCTTGAAGGCAAGAAAGAGAGGATGAGGAAAAATCAATATGCTTCCATAGCGCCAATATCATGAAAATCACCACGGACTGATGGAATTTCAGCCCATTTCAAAGGGCCGCTCTGAATTTTATTGCCAGCTACTTCTTCAGTGGAAAAAGCCTTGTATCTTGGTAAATATAAAATGATTCAATTCATGTGATTTTTGAGTAATACCATATTGTCCAATGTACATGCATGACTATTATAATACCTGTTCCAGGGGTTTTATTAAAAACATAAATATACCTTTATCCGTTTTTCAGCCTCCATTATTTTGGCATTGGCGACTTCTTCCTTCTTTCTCCGTTTTGCCTGTGAATACAGATTAAGGTCAAAAATCATAAAGAAAGACATATATCAATCAGTCTTGGATGAGGGCTTTGCTGCACTTTAACTGATTGTTTGCAGTTTTCTGGTTTGAGCAAAGATTTCATGCTCCTGAATGCCAGTCAAATTTGTAAAACACAGCGAATGAATAATGTATCTCTTTAACACGTAATTGTGAAAATGTTGAAGCCTCCCGTTAAGAGTGGCTTGCCAACCGTGTCAACTCAAAATTGATTTAGTCCTGCTAAAACACTTTGAAGCTCCTACAGTATAATTGTGTGTGCCTGGGTATGTGTGTCTGTGGATACGCATGCATCTTTGCATGTGTGTTTGTGGAAAACAGCACCTTTTTTTTTTCCTCGACCCACTTATGCTAAACTGTTACTGTTGTCTGATGAAAAAAATACTTTTCTGTCCAATTTAAATAAGGTCTGAAAAGGCAGCAACAGCCTTTTTAATATTCAACAGCCGTCAACCAAGACCAATTTAGCATTAGTTCCATGTGGAATTATGCCTAAGAAGACGCAACTCCTCCAATGCATGCTGCTGTTCAGTAATGAGCTTTAGGAAGATTAAAACACTATAGACTGAGGGGCTGTAGCTATCCAGGAATGTTCTGCTTAATCAGAGGTGCTGTTGGATCAGATTCTGTACCTCCAAAATTTGCTGTGCCCTGAGTTCCTTCTCCATCCGAATTTGCTGAATACGCTTGATCTTCTCCTATTAAAAAAAAAAACAGAAACAAAAAAAAACAACAACATAATCTCTTAATATTTTAGACATTGGAAAACATCCTTAGATGAAACCACTTTCCAATCACTCGGCTCCAGTAAGGGTGGGCAAAGAGACACGACAATAAGTCTAGTAATGATGACGATTGAAAAGCAAAAGCATCAGAAAATAAGCGTTCATCACTTCCTGTTGTGCACACGGGGACGATGTGTGTCAGGACACTTTAGATAAGGAGAAAGGAAAGAAAAAGATTTGTCAGCACAGGTGTGAAGCAAACCCACCTGCTGCTTCAGGATCTTGATCTGCTCTTTCTGCTTCCTTCTCTCCTCCGCTGCCATGATAGCTACAAGAGACAATTGAGTTTTACATTAGTATCCACAAAAATGACCTACGTAACAGGACTATCAACTGTATTTATATCAGAGGTGATTACAGTTTTTAAACTTTATTTATTTAGGAGGTCTCACTGAAATCAAAATATATTTTACACAAGAGTTCAAGGAATATAGAGAACTAGATCACAAGTAACGTGAGACAGTGACAAGCAACAATCACAACCAACACAAACACACTATTTTAAATGCATGAAAATTATTAGATTATTTAGTGACTCTAACTTTAAGTAGTAAGGAATTTAGTAAAGTTAAACCAGCTATTTAAGCATAACCATCAAGACAAATTAAACACAACTTATCTAACACCATGTTGTTGTGAGCGACAGTATAAAAACCAACAGTAGTTGCAGCAGTTATCACACTCTGACCAAGTCTAAACACCGACTGCAATGGCTAGAGGACATTATTAACCTTCATGGAAGCACATTGTGTTGAGCTGACCAGTGATTCTAGGATTTTAGATAGACAGCACATCTAAGATATCAGCAGATAGTTTTTGTTACCAGATTTATACAACTGAACCATCTAAGCATCTTTTTTTTTTTCTTCTTACCAGCTATAAAAGTTGAATTAAAGACGTGTGTTATAATAGCAGGGGTGCTCAGATGTTGAAAGCACAGATGATAATTGTTTTCTCTGCAGACTTTATATTTTAATAATTCAGCGCATTATACATTTCTGAATATATTACAGGTCTAAGAGAAGAAATTTGGGCTCTGTCTTTCCATCTAACGACCAAGCTCACACTCTTGAGATGACACTGTGTGTAGGTAAAAAATTAAAAGGTATTAATATTCTGAAACCAGAATTATTCATTCATGCCAGCAATGGAGATTAGCGTATAAGAATATTAAATCTTGTGTTCAAAGACTATAAAAGCATCACTATTGGCCCTACAGGGGCAAATGGTGGGGCTGGTCTTTATTACATGCATTTAGATCAAAGTAGTTGAAAGACTGACTGACCGATTAACCAGGACTGCCTTGCTTCTGGCTCTGTACTCTTGTTAAATGCACTAAAAGAAATGAGTTTACCTTGCTGTTTCCGGGCTTCTTTGGCTGCACGCGCCAATGCTTGCTTTTCCAGTTTTCTCATCAGTTTCATCTGGGCTGCCTGCCGGGCGATTTCTGCACAGTGAGGAAAGAAAGGCCATGTCAATGAGAAATTTCTGGAGAGTACCTATATGCTGCTATAGCCTGATAAAGCATGTTTGACTGAGATCATTCTTTTTTACTAAAATTTACATAAAAATTAGAGATATCTATTTAAAATAAATTATTCATTTTTCCCCAATAGGAAAAATGTACGCAATTTTGCTAATGACATTTTCAAAATCGAGATATAAATGATTAAAATATTTTTACTTGGCTACAAATGTCTGTGTAATTCTACCAGAGGGCTCTGGTGCCATAAAAGATGCTTCGACTTTGTAATCATCCTCCAACATCTGCAGTTATGTTATTATCAAAGCTAAAAGCTCGGCATAGGCAAACATCAAGAAAGACAACTTAATAATGCCCCAAGATAACAACTCTGAATGATCCTGACATGTATCTGGCTATTTCTACACATGAAAATAGATGTTTCTAGTACACCAGATGGAGAAAGTTTGCATATATTTACAGTAGAAATATTAAAAACACAAATAAACTAGTTTTGAATCAGTTCTTTGGCCTCTGGCATGTATATAACGGCTGGTTGATTAATGGAACACATACTTATGACAAACATATTTCAAGGCTCATTTCCTCTGCTAACCTTGAGCCTCTAGTTTGCGCAGAAGTTTGACCTCACTGGGACTGGGGCCCTCCGGCACCAGTGGATCGCCCACATTAGGGGGTCGTCCCTTTCTCCGTCGGCTACCTTTGCCACCTTCGCTTGCTAACTGACGGTCTGAATTTGGGGGGCGACCCCTCCGACCTTCCATCGCCAAAATATGAGGAATGACCTCCTCTTCCTTCAACAGGCTCCACTGTAAACCCTGGAGAGAGAAAATAAAGTGGACATGGAGAGATCGGGGGGAGTTGGGGAGTTGGGGAGGCAACAATGAAAGATTTGTTTTGACAGATAGTACAACAAGTACATACAACAATTTGTGTGACAAAGGACAATTTAATCATTACCTAGACTGATCTGGGTGTATTCAAAAGAGTATAAAAACTTAGATTCTGCATTTTTTAAATCATGCATTATTCAATGTTCTATTATAAACATGGAAAAAGCTGGCTAAACAGTACAATAAATAAGAATTACTCATTTGATGATCATCTATTTTAGGTTTTATCCTCACTGTTTTTCTGGCCCCTCAGCACTGCATGTATTTATTCTATTTCCTCTGTTCTGCTTCCAATAATACACAGCTATCTATTTTCTAGTTTATCTCTCTGTATCACAGACACATAACATGGCATATATCACTGGTCACCTGTGGAAGTAATGTCAGCTGATTATTACATTTCTCCATGCACAGTGAGAGGTCTATGAACTAGAACTACTGAGGATTTTGGTTGATTCCTATCCATGCCCTGACAGTGACTGCTGCATGAAGCTTTGCCTGCCGCTAGATGAAAAGATGAACAGGGATCAGGGAGAGAGAGAGAGAGAGAGAGAGAGATGAAAGGCAGTCACCTGGGGTCCTTCTCTGGCTTCATAGAAGTCACCAACCCTTATCTTTGCACTGAAGCTAAAATTATCACGCGTGAGGCCACTTATTCCATTTCTGGATAGATACTATAGAAGAGAAAATAATAATGGCGTTGGTTTAGGCAGAAAAAAAAGGGAAATTAGCGACATTGAAAAGCAACTGGGAGGCACTAGATTCGAGGGAGTCTAAGGTTACAGTGTGCATCTGTGCAGTGCTGCTAATCATTATAAAAGCCAGGGGACAAAAAAAGAGCAAAATCTCTCAGGGAAGAAAAACGGTTCTGACCTTGGGGTGCACAATTCAGGCCCTTTCTTATTTATCAGCACCATGCTTGGCTTTTTACTGCCTACTGACTGACTAGCAGTGAGTGAATGATCCTGAGTAGATATTTTTCTGTTTGGACTACTGCGCTCAAAGGCAGTTCTGACAATCAATGTATGAAGCAAACAGAAGATTATAGTCTATCTATAATATATTGTTAAAATGGGGCCTAGAGCTGTGCATCCCAACACTAACCATTAATCGTTTTTTGGGGAAGGGAGAGGTGAAAAAAGTGGCACAAGAGTGTATCTAAGAAAATCATCTCTCACTATTAGGGTCACAGGAAAGCAGGGGGGTTGGGGTTGGGGTTGGGGTTGGGGTTGGGTTGGGTTTGGGGTTGGGGTGGGGCGGAGTGCAGCTGGAGCAAAAGCAGAGATAACATTAACAAATCCTGATACACCAAGCATTTGTTTGAGCAATGTGAATGGGCAGTGTTGTAATTATTAGTAGAAATTTCCCTCCACCCACAATGGCGTGATTTGGTCTCTCTCGTATTCCTACCCTGTTACAAACTCAACTGCCCATTCATTTTGCCTCAGAACATTTGCTTCTGGATCACAGCTGTAGACAATGCTGCAGTGCTGGTACGCCGAGGTACCTTCATCACATCTGGGTACTGCCTTAGTTCTTGCCACACGGGGCGTAGTACGCCACCTCGCCCTGCGGCCGCCCAGAACGCTGTTTTGACTCTTGTTTCTCTACGCCACCTGGTTTTAAGAATGAAAAAACATCAAAGTTGTTCATGAAGAACAATGAGAATAGTACAAGCGAGAACATGAGTGGATATGGGCATACAAGTGACAAAGATTTCAACACAGTCAGAAGTGAAGCACTTCATAAGCCAGAGCTTTATTTCTCTCAGCCTCTTGTACATACCCCAACTCCAGAGGTATCATCATCTCCTTCTCATCCATCACCCTCTTCCTCTTCCCTAAGCCTGTGGAGAGACAGAGTTCAGCCATCAATCTGACAGCAAAACCTATGACTGAAACCCTCACACATACGGTAACTGCAGTCAAAGCCTGTGAACTTACTGTAATCATACCAGGCAGGAACCCAATAAAACCCCTTTCAGACATGGAATACATCACATTGCTGGCTTCATCTTTTTGTTGAAGTGATGGCTTTTTGTCAAGTGTCTTTTATGTTAATGCTTCTACTTATTTCACAAATGACAGAGCTACATGCTTGTGTGATATTTGCACCTGGTGTGCAAGAAGGAACAGTGAGAGAGAGTAAAATATGTTATGCTTTGGAGGATGTTGACTAGTTTTCGGTGTCCTCTCAGGCTGCATCACTGATGAATTTTGGCCATTGAAATCTTAATTAATAACCGTCGTAAACATGAGGGACGCTTGCCGCTGCCCCCTCATAATGAATCCACGTATACATTTTTTCATCAATTTCATCATTTAATGTTATTCGAGAGCAGACCCGGCTGCCTGTTATATAATGCACAAGCACTGACTGAGAGGACATTAAGTTGGGACTCTAATTAGCTCACACTCTGTATGTTTTGCTGGATATTAATTTATTCATCCATGCAGTTAATATGAATGAAAGTCCTGTTTTTGTGGTTGTTCAAGTTGTCTTTTAAACTATTCTGCCTCCTCTCATAGTATTATGCAACAGATTTTACTTTACTTGTCCAAAGGAGCTGAAGATTGAGATAAAACATGTTTTCAG
>NC_084970.1:26365292-26392792 GCF_963691925.1 Scomber scombrus
AAACATGTTTTCAGTGATCTTTGAAAACAGAATAAGACTGTCATTTCTCTTTATTTCTCTCTCTCTCTCTCTCTCTCTCTCTCTCTCTCTCTCTCTCTCTCTCTCTCTCTCTCTCTCTCTCTCTCTCTCTCTCTCTCTCTCTCTCTCTCTCTCTCTCTCTCTCTCTCTCTCTCTCTCTCTCTCTCTCTCACTGTACATGTTTTACCTGTTGTGCTACTGTGGTCTTTACGAATCTGACGACAACCAGTTCAGACTTGTGCCGTGTTGAAAGTGTTATGGAAATCTTAATACTAACCTTGATCCAGAAGCCTGAAAGGGGCTTCACACACACACACACACACACACACACACACACACGCATGTTTACATTGGCAATCCAAACCTGCATTCACCAGCACCAGTGATCACCACCATGATTCAGTCATAAAACTAAAATACCATCCCTGATGTATATAAGAGTACATTTAAGTATAGGTACATAGGTATGGTCTGATGAACAATATCCACTTAAAAAACAGAAAAGAAAGTTACCTACAACAGGAGAAAGACTGGAATACCTGCTTGAAACATTCCTGGCAAGCTATACATATGTCCTGTTTTCTCTGATATGAGAATTCTCTCCGCATTGATAATGCTGCGCCAAACCAGTTGTCAGGGCTCTCAGGCATGCCTCTACAGGACCTCAGAGCTCTGGTTAGATCATGACAACCAACTGTCCTCTTCCTGCCTCTTTAAAGGTAACAATTCACAATCTTCTGAGGATGACAGGATATTCTGTTACTCAAGAGCAGATGCTAGACTTTAGTAAACAAAAGCCTGCCATCTGCAGTGTGCTATAGCTTCCATTGTGGTGTTGCATATAGATTTGTGATGAAAGTAAACATCTGCTACCCACAATAATTCAGTAAGAGGTACGTCAGGAACAGCACTGGACACATTTAAACATATAACCTAAATAAAGTTTAGTGCTCGTAACTTTTAAAATCTCATAATTATGTATGTGCTCTCTTTTCTGCAACATTACAACACAGTCTTACATGAGTTTTGACTAAAACTACCTTTCTGCATCAGATTTTTGAACACATTACCTAACGGAGAGGCTAGACTGTAGGAGGAAGAGCCTGGAGAGCTGTGATAGGCCAAGGCACTGGAGCTGGTGACAATGGTAGGAGTCTTGATGACCTGTAGGTTGAGAGGGGAGCAGCTGGTGGCTGTGTGATTAGTTGAGGTGTTCAGTAGTTCTGGGCCTTTGGTTAGCCTGGAGGCTGTCATCTCCTTCTTAGATGATCCAGACAGCAGCAGCTTAAACTCCTTCACTTTCTTTCCAGAGATGTCACTGTCTGAGTTGCTGTCAGACTCTAAAAATGGGAAAGAAGGGACACAAAGTGGCTAAAGAGCTGATAGTTCAAGATTAACGATGTATTAATTCACCAAAACAAATGGAGATTTTTTTAAATGTTTTTCCCGGTTGTATTCTGAGGAATTCAAACACATTTCTTTAATAACTGAGCTGATGGAGCCTTATGTTAATTAGACCTGAAATGTTAAGTCGATTCATTGATTAGTTCATCAACTGATAAACCAGCAACTGTTTAATCATTGATTAATAATTTAAGTAATTTTTCAGGCAAAAATCCCAAACTCTGTGCAGTTATGGTTTCTCATTTATGAGGATGTGCTACTTTTATTTGTCTTCAATGATAATAAACTAAATATTTTTAAACTGTTAACTGTCAAGCATGAGATGTAATTTAATTACCACCTCGAGTTTAGGAAATTATGATTGACATTTTATTAACAAAATAATTAATTAATTAATTAATAGAGAAAATTATCAAAGGATTAAACAATTATTAAAATAATAATTAGTCGCTTTCTTAATGTTAATATTCCATGGTTAACTCTTTATTTAATTGTGAAAGTTGCTTGTGCACAAAAAAGGTACCAACCTGACAGACTATCATCTGAATCCTCTTCATCCTCCTCCTCCTCCTCCTCAAGGTCGTCATCCTCATCATCATCATCATCATCATCTCCCGAGTCATCAGATTCTTTATTAGCAGGGAGACCAGCTGTGGGGTTACAAGTCCCAGGGATGCCCATCCCAGGAATTCCAACTCCAGGGATGCTAACTCCAGGAATCCCAATCCCGGGCTCTCCTCCACGAAACAAATCTACGAGAGACTGTACCAAGTGGTTCTGAGAGAAGCCCTTCCAGGCAGCTAAAGGGTCTGCTGCTTGTCCCTGTCCCTGTCCAAGCCCTGGTGCCTGTCCCTTACCCTTGGCGGTCTTGCTCTTTCGGGATCCATGGCCTGTGGCATGGGGTGAGGTAGTGGAGGGCTGTGACGGAAGTCCAGCCTGGGCGGTTGTTTGGGTCCTACTCGCCCCTGTGCTCAGATTGACAGGCATTGACCCACCATCAGAGTCGCACTGAGGGGACTTGCCTTGAGAGGCAGAGTCTTTGCGAGGTTTGGTGATGAGGGCCAATGGTGCGTCCTGAGTGGTGCTTTGGATGACTCCATTGGGGTGATGGGGTTCGGGAAGCCCCAGCAGGGCACTCGAGAGGAAGAGGTTGGAGTGATTGTTGTGGGGTGGAGGTGGTGGAGCGGGTGGCAATGGAGATGAAGACAGAGACTTCCTCTTGGGAGACCTGTTTGGCCCCTGCTGCTTTTTCTTTAGCTCAGCTGGGAACGTCTGCCCTTGGGACATGAGAGTCTGGGAATGGAGGAGGAGGAGAGAGAGGGAGAGAACGAGGAGAGCCAGGGAGTTAAGGGCAGGGGGGGGAAGGGGGGGAGCAAAATAAGAGGAACAAAGAAAGGTTAGAAAAAAAATTTGAAAAGAAATGGGACAAAGTGGAGTTGCTCTAGCTGTCAGTTCAAATCACTGTTGATTGTTTGAGCAGGTGACAAAACTACAATGCAGAACACTGGTACAGTTAACTGTGTCTAAGCTCCTTTTTTGGGAAACAAAAAGAACATAAATGCAATAACCAAAGGCATTGTACTCAGCCAAGTTCACAAAAAGAACCACTGAGTATCTCTCTAAAATTATAATTATTTGTCTTCACATTTCAAAAGCTCCATCATCATTATCATCATGCAGCTGGGCTATGTTTGCCTTTTTAAACTGATGACAAGTTTGGTTCAATCTGTGTTTAAGCAAAAGCAGGTTAGACTTTAACATTGCACTTTCAACTGGATGTGATATGAAGTGAAACAAATCAATTTCACAGACCATGAAATACAGTAACAGTGCTGAAACCACAAGGGGAATTTAGCCTGTTGTAAACTTCTCTGTGCTGGTAAAACAGAAAGAGGGAAATGATTTTCACAGAATAAGCTGATCTCAATAGGTTTAGCTTATTGATTACTGTGCTATTGTTCATATTTCATCTGGTGAAACTGAATTTTGTAGTAAAAGGGAAGAAAAATGTCAACTTTTATACAATTTTATGCGACAAAAGGCATTAATAATACAGTGGTGTGTGTGTGTGTGTACAGAGCCAAAGTCTGCCTCAGAATGATAATGAAACTAAAAGCATTAACCATTTTATCAACAGGTTAATCGTAGCACCATCTGATCGTGTGTAATTGCTGTAAACCAAAAGTGTGAAAAACACAAGGAAAACCACAATGTTTGGATTGTGGTAGCTTTCAGGTTAAGATGTGAGAGAGCTTTAATTTGGGCAACAACACTGGAAAACACAGTTCATCAGTTCAACCAGTACAGTATAGATCTATAAAAAAACCCCACTTTGTCTATTGTGGATACTACAATAACTTGTGAAAATACTACACTACGTTCTGCAAGGCTGGAGGATAACAATAACAAAGTGTTGTAGACTGGATGATTTGAACATATGTTATTTTCATTTCACAACAACAACGTATGTACAGCCAGTAAAAGCTGCACACAATGACAAAACATGCACTTACTTATACTCCTAGACTCTTTCCTCTCCCAGAGGATAGACTTTCACACATCATTGGGACATTTCCTAAATATCTGGTTGTATTTCTGCATCCAATCCCATTGCCCTACAATTTTACTCTAAAGTACTGCCTCCTCAAGTGAGAATTTGCTCATGGCTGTGCTGCAATTCTAATTCTTTAGTTGGATAAATGTAGTACATTATATTATTCAACTACTGTTTTAGGTTGGCTTACCTGTTTGAGCCTGAACTCATTGATCTGCGCAAGTGAGGCGTCCAACATTTTCCTCCTGTTGGCTTTGGCGCCGCCAGGAGCGTGTTGACGTGGTTTCTGTGAGGACTTCCGGGTGGTTGTTACAGATGAGGTCAAACCAAAAGGTTTAGGGGAGGTAGACAGTGGGAGAGTCGAACGGGGTGGGGAGGGCACAGAGAGAGGCTTGGGGGAGGAGCAGAGGGAGAGGGGCAGGTGCTGGGGAGAGGAGGAAGGCAGCAGTTTGGGTGGTTTGGGAGATGTGGTGAGGGCTATGGGGGAGGAAGACGGTGCAGACTCCCTACGGGGTTGAGTGAGGAGTGCCAGGGGCTTTGAGTTGGCAGCCAGGCCAGTGGACTGAATCACACTAAAATGTTGCTGTGGCGCCTCTGTCCGGGACCTGGAACTCTGCAGAGCCAGCGGTGAGGCTTGGGACAGGGCAGGAGGGGAGACAGAGCAGGGCAGGGGCATGAGGGTTGGGGGGTTAGAGGAGACCTTCTGAGCCTTGTCCTGGGGCTCCGCTATGGGAACCCCAGAAAGTGGTTTGTCTGTCTTTGCAGTTTCAGTGCTTGCTATCAAAACCTGTGGAGCAATTGAAATAGAAAGAACTCTTGAAACAAAGAATAGCCTCACAGTATGATAATTTATTTTAATTCATTCAACATTTGGGCTCTATTTTAGTGAATGAAGGCACTGGGTCCTCAGTGCAGTCAAGTGTGCCATGCCCAGTGAGGACAAGGGCAATCTGGCTTTGTGCTGTGTTTACTGTTTTGTTCCCGCACACTAATGAGACCCTTTGTCTCTATATGTTATTTCACTTTAACAAAAAATGGTTATTTACTACTCTTCTTTACCTTTGATTTCTTCTTTGTCCGCTTCTCAGAGTCTGACAATTCACTCTGCTTGTCCTCCTCTTCGTCGTCCTCATCGTCGTCATCGTCATCTTCATCATCCTCTGCAAGGTCTTCCAGATCACTGCTGAGGGACCCGTCACTTGAGCTGTCTGAAGATGTGCCTGATTCACTGTTACTCACCACAGAAGTGTCTACTGCCTTCTTGCGTGGCTTCTGGGTTAAGAGAAAAAAAATTCAAGAATCATCCTCGCTGTATAATAGATAAGCTGTGTTTCAAATGTCACTTCTTTTCAAATAGTACAGTTACTAAAACCCAGTACTCACCCTCTCTTTAGGTTTCTGGATCTGCTTTTCTGCCATCTCTGCTGGGTTATTCTGAGGGCTGCTACGGTGACTATTGGAGGGCTCTGCACTCTTGATTGGCTTGGTCGATGTCTGGACAGGGACCGAACTTGCGGAAAAGCTTCCCGATTGTGTGGTGGGAGGACAGACTCCACTGCCATTTACTGCTCCATTCACCCCTAGAAACACAAAACAGACTTTCGTTTTAACAACTATCTTGAACTAAGTGCAAAATGCAATGGGGCTACTGAAAACATTGATTTATACATGTATCTCATCAAACATGCTGGCTGCGAAAAGCACAAGCCCAACATGAGTGGTTTACATAATAAAAGATAAATTAAAAGATACAGTGAAATTAAAAGAGTGCAAGAAACAGAGATTACGAGAGGGAATTACGAGAAGGAGGGGGGAGAGAGAGGTTGACAGAATCACTAAGTGAGGACTGAAAGTCATTAAATTTGTCTAGAAAAGGAGAAATCTCATCACAGGCCAAAGTGGATTTAGGTAGTGGAAGAAAAAGAGAACACACAAATAGAGATAGTGGGAGAGGAGAGACAGAGGTTAGGTTCTTTATTTTCAGTGCAGAGTTGCACTATCTCTAACAAAAAGAGACCACAGCACATATGACAGGGCGATACTGAGAATAATTATATGAATTATGTTGTTGTTGTCTGTAAGTAAGAACTGTTGGGATCAGTACATGGGTGTTTTTGACAGTGCTGTACCTTTAGGTGGGGCATGGCTGTTCTTGCTGGGCATCCTGATCTGAACAGGACTGGGGCTGTGGTTGGGCTGGATATGGGGGGTGAAGAATTGAGGGAAGCCAATGAAAGAAGGGAGAAAGGCAGCAGCTCCCCGTCCATGGGCTTCAGCAGCTCGCCACCACTCTGTAGGGGAGGAGACGGTACAAGACAAAACAAGAGAAGTGAGTTGTGGAAACATGTCAGTTTACAAAATTATTGCCCCCCACCCAGGCTCCCCATTCTCAAATCTTGAAGTCCATGTCTTACCAGAGAGGGCTCCTAGCTGGGGGTGGGCAGCCAGAGCAGCTGACATGCCCAGGGAGCCCAGGCCTCCAAACTCAGGCCTGCCTGCTGCGGCAGTGTAGATGGCTCCGAAGGCTGGGTGGTTGACCAGAGGAAAGGCACTTGACAATGTGGAGCCAATGAAGGGCTGCTCTCCTGCTGCTCCAAACAGACGGCCTAAGACAGATCCAAATCAGGGAGGAGGTTCAACTGCGTGTTCAAATGTTCCAAAGTAAATCCATAACAGATACTTGTGTATGACAACACATTGGCCAATGATAAAGAGCAAAAAGAGGAAAAAAGTTCACAGCTTTTGACTGGTTCCATTTCTTAATAAACACACTCTCCTCTATTCCATAAAAGGAGCAATTATGCTGTTTGCAGGTTTTTTGACAGTTCAGCATTTTGCTTTTCCACCACATCTTCAAACAAGAGTTAAAATAGAGCTGCCTCTTTCACAGTTAGCGGAGCACTGATTTGTTAACAGAATTTTTTAGCTGATAGTGACAACAGCATTTTTTTATTCCTTATATTTGAGCTTTTCAAACCATTGAAGGAGACAGAGATCTCTTCACATACAGATACAGACTGAGCAGCCCTATATGATAGGATTAAAAGATGGTGAGATGGTAGGCTTTTAATTCTAATTTAAAAATATTCACTTCTGACTTGATTTCACTATTTGTACATTTTTAACAATTCTTTTTCTTCCATAAAGTGCAATTTAAGGACAGCTGACAGTTGTTTATTGCATCTTTAGCACTGCTTGTTGCCCTACTTTTTGTTTTGTACTGTATATGTTTATTTGTGAAGACTGAGAACATTGCTCTCAAATTACATCAGAACTCTTGATATAAGGACCGACAGGGTGTGTAAAAACTAGATTTGAACAGCTTTTGAAGCTTGTCGCTTCTTATCCACCTGACTCTATAAGAATTAAATACAGAACAACTGACTTCTATTTGTGTAAGAATTAACTTCAGATTTAGCTTTCACTGAGTGCACATTGTACTAAATTTTATAAGGTAGCTCCAGTGTCTACAAGCATCTGACAGCCTGTTGCTTGTGCATGATGATTGTGTCTATACAATAAAAGACTGAAATTAACGAGCATTTTGCCATAATCCAATTTTAGCACTGGACTAGTTGTCTATTGATATTTCTTCCGTTTAGACTGAGCGTCAGGTTATGCTGCGCTGTGACAAAGACTGGATTTTCTAAGTGAGGAAAAAGAAGTGTGTATATAAGGTGTAAAAAGCAAACCTCTTTCTATCCTTTTGGTATTCAATTTCAGCACAGAAGAATACTTCATCAACATCATCATCATCTAGCGTTTTTCCTGAGCACAATCATTTCTGGCAGAGGCGACTGCCACGTATTACCTCCTCCCAGAGTCAGATGCAATTTTGTGTGAGCATATTTCATGCAAATTCAATTTCTTTTCCAGAAAAGGAGAGCAAGCCTGCTTGATGCCGCTGCATAAGCCAGGTAATACACATGCAAAAAAGTGATGACTGAAGAAAAGGAAAGTGTTGTGCACGGCGCTGATGAAAATGTCAAACTACTATACACTTGCAAACACCACAGAAATGTAAAACAGAATGACACTGAAGCGCCAGTGTTTTTTTGAATTAATGCAGTCGGGGATCTAATTATCCAGAGGGAGACTTTACACAGTAGGGGCAGTTATGTATGTTCTACAGCAAAGAGTAAGCAAAGCTGTAAATTAACACAAATCTACAGATGCATCTCAGAGACTATTTTTAAGTGAGAATCAAGCCGAATGTGGCAAGAAACAAAGCGTTACCAGTGTGCCAGCAGTGTGACGTATAGGAGTATAGCCCTTTGTGTTGGCTTCAAGGCCCCTCTCTACTACAAGACAGCAAAATCTGCCTTTTGAATGTCATTAGAATATGCTGAATATGTAGAGCCCGCCTTGCCAGCGTCAGCTAGCGGATACGAAGATAAACGACTGCAGTGCAACCCCCAGAAAGGCCAGCCACAGCATTCACTTGTGCCTGGGGTGCCCACCTCTCCACCAACACCCCCAACCACCACCACCACCACCATCACCTCCCACTGCACACCCCTTCCCTTT
Organism: Scomber scombrus; assembly: GCF_963691925.1. Classification (NCBI taxonomy): domain Eukaryota; kingdom Metazoa; phylum Chordata; class Actinopteri; order Scombriformes; family Scombridae; genus Scomber; species Scomber scombrus. The sequence goes on from NC_084970.1 coordinate 26,373,796, forward strand.
CCAGGCAACACAAAGTGACATCTGCAAATGCTTTTCAATATTAATGCAGGCTTCCAGAAGGCGAATAATTAAATCTAAAAATTTGAAGCAAGAAAGAAGCACAGGAAAGACATACCTAGGATTACCTACTCTCTCTCTCTCTCTCTCCCTCTCTCTTTCTCTCTCTCTCACCCTCTTTCTCATTCTGTTTCAATCCTTCCTCCACTCTGACAAACTGCACCGCCTGCTTTTTTCATGTTTGGATGCTGCCGAAGGGGGATTAATTTGTTGTTTGTTGCAGTCAATCAAATTTCCACAGACAGATTTAAGTTAATTGCATCCGTGAGTTGATCCCAGAAGGAGAGAGCGCTACGAGCACCGATCAGCTTTTATTCTCCAAGTGATATCCTCATCAATGACACGCGCGTACGCATGCACAAACACACAAAGTCCGCGCTCATTTTAATGTACTTCAGATTTTTTCAGATTGGTACATTGGTAAAGAACCTTGAACGATGCCTGCAAACACTGTGATGAAACTATATCTCTGCAATACATAATTACCTGCCTACACAATACACTTGACATATTCTTGTTGTTCGGTTTCATTATGTTTTTCCTTTTTTAATGATGCTTAGATGTGGAAAAGCATAAGAGATGAGTGTAGCTCAACTCTTTCAGCATATATCTTTGTATATGTTTGAGTTACAGTCTAACACAGTGGAAAAAGGCGTCTCTTACAAAAGAACTGCCTCGCTTGATTCTCACAAAGCGCAGCAGAAGTTCAGAGCTAACAGTCTGCCTCTCAGCATTTCATTTGACGCTCAGTCCAAAATCGCTTATCTACAAAATCTGAGCACACGTAATGGCACAGAGGGATAAGGGGGATGTATAATGCATAAGGAGGAGACGCTCCTAATGGCTTCTTCTTTGGGGCAATACTGAGGAGATGGACGACAAAACAAGGGGCTTTATTTTACTCTCTCCTTCTTCCTCTTCTTGTAACAGAGAGAGGGAAAAAACACACACAAGAATCATGGCTATTCCCTGCTCAGTGAAATCTTTGTTTGTGTGTGTGTGCATGTGTGTGCGTGTGTGTGTGTGTATATGTGTGTGTGTGTGTGTGTGTGTGTGTGTGAGTGTGTGTGTGTGTGTGTGTGTGTGTGTGTGTGTGTGTGTGTGTGCGTGCGTGTGCGTGTTAGTGTGTGTGCTTATGAGTGTGTCTATAGTAGGCCTATGAAAAAACAGCAAGACATTAAGAGATGAGGAGAAAGAGAGCGTGAGCAAATGATTCACTCACTCTCGCAAGGGATATTTGAAAATCACACAGAGCTAAAAAACACATACACAAACACACAAACACAAATACACACACACACCAAACATATACACTCCTCTTTGCCTAATGGCTTTGACCAATACATAGAAAGGAGGCTGAATGCTGGACAGGACTGACTAGACACTGAGTGGCTGACAAATGTTAAATCATGCAGGCAGAGGCTCTCTCTCTCTCTCTCTCTCTCTCACACACACACACACACACACACACACGCATAGAGACACACACATGCATGCACAGTGTCGTGCTGAGCCTGACTCTGAGGCAGCTGGAGCCAGAGAGCTGAAGGTTGTCAGGAGACATGGCGAAGCATGTGTGTGTTTCTCACACAAAAGAGCCCCCTAATTGTTTGGGATTCATTAATGCAGCAGCTTTTCAATTGCAACCCAAGCTGTCAGGGAAAAAAATCCTTGTAGCTGGGAGAGAGGTGTATTCACACAGGCTGCAAAATAACTGTATAATTAATACGGGAGGAAACTCATTTTTCATGGTAAAGAAATGAGGGGGATTCTGAATGCTATCAAGACATGAAGGTTACCATATTTGCCGTGTTTTTTATAGTTACATGGAGACTGTTTGCAAAGTGTGCTGGTATTTTTCATAGTTTAAGAGAGAGAGAAGATCGACAGGTGGACAGAAAGAGTGATTCTTACCAGAGGTGCTGAGTGTGGATCCCAGTGCTGAGGGGCTCGGGGCCAGGCTGCTCTTAGAGTGGGGCGCAGGGGATGAGGTGGAAGAGGAGGAGGAGGAGGAGGAGGAAGAGGCCGCAGGGGAGGAGGTGCGAGCAGCAGACAGGGTGGGCACAGGGGAGGCCAGCCGCTCTCCAGACTCCATATCTGTCAAACACAATCCAATCAGCAGGGTTACAATAGCAAAGCACACCCACCCACACACACACACACACACACACATGCACACACACACACACATGCATAGTGTCACACATACACAACATATTCTAGCACACAGGCACGCACACATGCTCACACGCACACACATCTCCTGACACTTTTCCTTTCACATCTCACTTCCCCTGAACAATATTTCTATTTAGCCATGCTCACTGGCTCCCAGCCTCTATTGATTCTATATGGGGTGGGAAGGAGGATAACATCTTTAAGGGTTTTGATACTGGACAACAAAGCAAGTTTTACATTTCGATGCAAGAGAAACACCAGAGAGACTGTGGTCTGCAGCAGGGCGGGAACTACTACAGAGAAGTCACTCACAGGTCCGCTTGGTTCTGAGGAAATGAGACCCGACCCAGACCTCAGTCGGACTGGGTCAAAACTCTCCTCAGTCTAATCATGTTCGGTCGAGTCTCCTTATACTGCCGCAGGTCTCAGGTCTGTTTATCAATAAGCTGATGTACGCAACCTGAGTGGATCCGAGTGGACCTGAGAGAACACCGTATCAGCTCTAATCATGAAGTGCGTCACAATCACTGCAGGAGAAAAGTGTGTGTATGGAGTGAAAGGAGAATGTAGCGTATCAACGTGAGGAACAAGTTTAATGAAAAGGAGAACAAGGAGGTAAAACTGACTGAAACATCAGCTGTTTGCTCCTGTTTTAAATAGTCGACAAAGATGAGAAAATGGTTCTGACGTGGGAACTGAAGACTAACATATTCCAGGAAAATCAGTCATTTACAAGATGTATGCTGTTAGTTTGATTCACAGATATTATATGTATTATAAATTTGCATAAAACAAAATGGGAGTAAATAGGTTAGAACATTGTCTTGAGGTTTTTTTGTTGGTACAGGAGGTGGAAAGGGATTTTTGGTTATTATATTGAATGTTATCTATGTTTGAAGCATATAAACAAATTATTTTCATTTTTGTGACTTTACATTCATTCTTTATACCATTGCTGTTCTTTCTCTCCGCAGCTGCTTCTTAATTGACAGGTCTCTCTTTTTGAAGATATAATTCATGCACATCAGTTTCACGCATGTTTTCCACAGGTCTGTTTTGGGTCAGGTCCTACATTTTGGACCCGTGAAGACCTCTAGCTCTGAATGACAAAAGTTAGCAAAAACTCAAAACCAAAAACACATTATTTGCCTTTTTTCCTCTCCTTCTCCGTCTGTAAGACACATACATCAGCACACATGCAAACAAACTAAAACACACACACACACACACACGCGCACACCTGTGTTTGACAACCAGGATCCATTTACACCTCCTTGATTAAAAAGAATGTCATTTAAATTTAAGAGCTCTTTGAGGCCTTTAAAGACAACATTGCTCCCGGAGTCCTTTCAGTTGGAACTCAAACTAAATGGAGAGGCTTTTAAATGCTGGGTGCATTAACCAACACGGTAGCTTTCCATTATGAATCGCACAGTGTCGCCATGACAGCCATTATCAACCATCCAACAACATAAACCCTCACAAGAAACATTTGGCCCTTCTGCAGCCAAATATTTTACTTAGATTATTCAACTTTAATCCCCCTTTTGCTTACAACCAAGAACACAATGTGGTCGAGTCCACACAGCCGCCAACTTGTGCAGCCAAATAAACACTAAACAGTATGAAAACACATGAATTTACACACACACACACATGCTCACACATTTAAACCCCCACTGCACTCACACATACACACACAGACAGAATCACATCCCCTGTCTATCACATCAACCTGACTCTTTTTCTCTCTTCTCCTTTTCCATATCCCTCTGCCTGACACTAATCCAGGACTGAAAATCCCCTTCAAAAGCACAGTTTGCAGATTGTGTTTTACAGGCAGGCTTTGTTATTGTGTCATTACACATAAACAGTCTCTGCCTCCATCTCTCTTTCCTTCCCTCTCTCCTGCTACCCCTCCACCACCCTCCCTCCCTCTCTCCTCTGCAGTGGGAGCAGAGCCACTGATTAAATCTCTGAGACAAAAGCTGCTATCCTCTGAATATCAAGTATCAGCCTTTCGCCAGGAGCAACACTGACAAGAGAGAGGGAGAGTGGGAGAGAGAGAAAGAGAGGGAGAGGGGGAGCGAGAGGCACGGATGACAAGAAAACCTGCTGCAGTCCACAGGGAGGAGGCTGGTGTGCCATCGGACTTGGGCAGCCATGACTGCCATTGCTGCAGTGAAAAAGATGGCAGTGGTGTAATTATGAGCAAGGTCAAAGGTCCTACGTATTGCCTCTCATGCGAGGCAATAAGATGTGAGATAAGGAGACAAATTATCAATCAGAATAGCAAATAATTAATATTTAATGTTGGTTACAAGAATGAGTGTGTTTCTGTTTGAGTGATTTAGTGTTTTGTGGTAATGTCAATCAAAAACTGTTACTTCTCTGTCACATTTTGTTGCATGAGTGGCTGTCACACTCTGTGCTCCTTCACTCCGGCTGTCACCCTTTAAATGTCAGGTTAGGGTGAAAAAAAAAAGAAAAAACTTGAAAAAATGGATTCTTTCACAAGATAAAAAAAAAAGAGTGATGCCCGTGGTTGCTCCTGACAAAAAATGTAAGTATCATGAGAAGTGTGATGAAAATGGAGAGGAGCTGTGGCCCTTCATAATTATCATAATGCACATGAAAACAAAAGGCTCATGTCTCAGAGGACGAGTGAGCTTATGTGGTGTCAGCTGGTAAGTGAAGCGGATCATTCCCTACCTTTTTTCAGAGGGAAAGAAAAACAGAGAAAGAAGAGAAAAAGAGATACAAAGATTGAGGTGGGGGAGAGGAGAGGAGAAAAAAGGATAAGAAAGACAATACGCTCTGATTTTGTTGTGAGAAAAAACAGACAGACGAAAGGAGAAGAGTGGAGAAGATGAAGGACAGGCTGTAAACCATTCCTGTCGTTTCTCAATATCTGCACTTAATGCCTCGCCTTGTCAAATCGTGATGATGTGAACAGAATTGATTTCCCCCCCTAACAAACAACAAAAAAGCAATCCCTCCTTTGCAGAGGTGTAAAGCAGAGCTACCCTCCCCCTCATCTCCTCTCATCTCTCACAATCTCTCAAAGGGCCTCTTTCTGGGGATGAGAGATGGAGAGAGAAAGGACAGCAGGGAGAAAAAAATAAAAAAGCCACTGCAAGGCAAGTCCATCTTCCTCCGACAACTACAAACTGATCACTTAGTGCAATTAAATCTAATAACAATAATAAGATTGAGCTCGGCAATGTAGCTCCAAATGCACAGCCACAACAATGATTGCAACAATAATGGAGCGCCAAGGTATTTAAGGATCCAATCCTGACTTAATTATGAGAAATTAAAATGGATTTAGCATCAGAATTAGCTTGATTTTATAGGTAATTAACGGCACACCACAGTGGCGGTTATAAGGCAAGCGTTATAATCTCCGTGAACGGCTAAATCAATTTGACTTGAACAACACCGACCAATCAACAGCAGAGCAGCGCAACCAGAAACAGCAGGTCTCGCAGATGCAAGGAGAGGGAGAATTTATGCTAATGGCTGAACTATGATTTATAAGATGTGTTCCAGCGCTGGATTCACAGTCACGTCCACAAATACAACACAGCACCCAGCTGTCAACGCATGCAGCTAATAGTGGCTGGATGTAACGGCCCTTCAGGAGATAGTGTAGCTATAAACAGCTCTGCGGTTTTACGATTGCATGTGGCCTTCATATAGGAGCCTTCACATGTCAGTATCATCTGAAAGGAGGGCAGAACTGTATAAAGGAGTGCGTGCATTTGGCAGTGGTGTAATGGTCTGTATGTACTTCTTGGTATATGGCCTCACAACATGCATTTGTTTTGTGGTGTTGCATGTATGTTACGCTGCTCGGTTACGCGTGCAGAGGTTTTACAAAGGACTGCCAATACATGTGCCTATAGAAGTGTGTGTGTGTGTGTGTGTGTGTGTGTGTGTGTGTGTGTGTGTGTGTCACAGCCTCAAACTATTCAACCCCCTGTGTTTCTTAGTGCCCCTTTTCCTCCTTGCCCCCTTCAACACACACACACACACACACACACACACACACACACACACACACACGGTAACAGATGGCTGATACTAACTGAGATAATCCGCCAACAGAGTCATCAGCATGGATCAGTGGTAATCAGAGTGTGGACACAATGTCTCTTCTCCAGCCGTAATGGAAGGAGCGCCTGGCGCAAGAGAAGGGAGATGCATTATTCCCCGCGATGCCCTGACCCCATTCAAAGACACACGGAGGCTCCCAGCTCTCCCTCTTTTTTTTTCTTCTTCTCCTCACCACAGCCGACAATAACTGTATCGTCGCTGCTTCCGCAACGTTAAACTCCCTCCTCTGGATCTTTTTTTTAAACATTTTTTTTATTATCACATGTTATTGTGATGAGCAACTGTGTCAAACACACGGACCTCTTTTTAGCTCAGTCCTGCTGCTGCGAGAAACTTACCAGACAAATGTCAACATAGCAAGAGTGTCATGATGAATGTCACTGGTGAGAAAAAAACAAATAAATAAATAAAGGAGGATCACTATGAGTAATCCACCATTAGCACTTCTTGTTTATTCAGCGTATGGGAGTCATTGCTTTTTTTAAAGTTTATTTCATTCAGAGTTACTCGGCACAAACATATTGATATGTTTACCATTTCCAGTAAATAAGGAGGTTCTTTCTGAGAATAGCTAATACTGGTCTAGTACCTAAAGGCTCCTCTGCTTACCAGGTGTCAGTTATTAGTCAGTCACTACTAAAAGGCTCTGCTATTTACACACACACACACACACACACACACACACACACACACACACACACACACACACACACACACAAAAGGTACTTTCTGTTGCAGTTGTGGTGGAAATCAAGATCACTGACAGCTGACACAATCAGCATGAACATTTTTTATTTCTGGCCCTGTGTTTCATTTCTGGCTGTTGATCAGAGTCTGAACTTTCCATCGCTCTTTGTGTTTGTATGTGGGTGTGTTTTTGTAGGCACGACATGTGCATTATATGGATGTGGATGTTTGTACTTTACATGCTTGCTGGCGATGAACACTAATAGAGAAAGATCATCTTGCTTATGGCGGAGTGCATACACGAGCTTGCTTGACCCCTTTTCTCCTCCCTTCATCCCTCCCTCCCCTCCCTGCACACACCTCTGAGGCCAGGAAATGACATAACACAGCGTCTGGGCAAAAAATAAGTGACAACCTTTGTCCAGAGTCAAACATCTACTGAAAGAACATTTAAAGAGACAGCAGATGTACTGTATGATATCACACTTCCCCTCTAAACAGCCACAACAGAAACTGTGTGATTTATTCTGAGGCTACAGCTAATTATTATTTTCATTATTGATTAATCTGCCAGAAAATGTTTCCTATGCTCTGTGATGATATGATCAAACCGTTTGTTTTTTCTTCACTAACAGTCCAAAATCCAAAGATATGCAGCATATTATCACATAGGACATTATCAGTTGTGATAATATTCAGTTTATTATCACATTAGACAAAGACAAGCAGCAAATCCTCTCACCTGAGAAGCTGGACCTCGGGTATGTTTGGAAATTTTAATTGGAAAAGTGACTTGAAACGGCTAATCAATTATCAGATAATTGTTTCAGCTCTGTTTTACTCAGGGTGTTATATCACTGTAGCACTTGATGACTGTTTAGGAGAGATCTTAGTTAAGTAAATTTAAAATTTATGAAGTAAGAAAACTCCGTACTCATCACTAATCATGATATTGAAAAGGATATTTGCAGAAGCACTTTGTGAACTGGCAGTGGACGGAGCCAAGGCCTGAAAGGAGTACAAAGAGACAGCATGCCCCAGTGTGGCCTGTCTAGGTGACAACAACTAGAATGACTCAGACCCCTCCCTCGGCTCTGCTCCTGCCCAGTGACAGATGGCAGAGCAGGGCATGTAGGGGATGGGCACCATCTCTCACCCCGCCTCAGCTAGCCTTGGCAGTGGTGCTGGCCACAGGTCTTATTACAGCCACACCACTGCCTGCCTGCCTGCCTGCCTGCCTGCCTGCCTGCCTGCCTGCCTGCCTGCCTGCCGCCATGTAACACTGGAGCTTACCACACTAGAGCTGCTTACTGCCTGCCAAGGCTAAAAGGTAATGATATGGTCCTGTGTGCCGCAAATGGTAGACCATGGCGTTAGCCTTGAAGAGTTTCCAGCTTCAGTATTCACTGGGCTCTGTTGTTAAAACACACACACACACACACACACACACACACACACACACATATCCATGTCGCTGTAAGAGGCTTTAGATAAACTATAAAACCAAACGGCATGCCACACGCATTCTGTATATTTTTGAAATGACAAGAAATCGGCTCCTGCCAAATGGCTTTATTTGCCTTTTCAAGCATACTGTAGATGCCAAAGGCTGGAATCAACACCCCTACTCACCATCCGTCTCTGCTGGGTTCCTAGTGACAATAATGTGATTTTGGGACATGGTGATGACTCGGTGGAGAGGAATAGGATAGGCTTGTCACTTGTGTTTGATGTCAAACCTATGTGTGACAGAATAGTGTTACTCAGCTCAACCAGACATAGCACTACTCCCATTTCCTGGCCATAAATAGAAGAGAATGAGCCGGTAGTGAGCGTGTGTCTGTCTATGTGTATCTGCACACACAAGCACACCCATACACGCCATTCTAAGTATCATAAAGTAAGCTCAATAAGAAAAATCCCATCTCTTACGCTCATTCGCATCTGCATCCAGCCAAAGCTAATTATTCTCCCCATGGTAACCTCGCTGGGTCTTCACATCAAAAAACCAGAAGTGTGCATCAGGCAATCATCCCTGATGAATCTGCCCTTCTCCCTCTGCTAGCCACTCACACTCATCTGCCAGTCTCACTTCTCATTACGGTTTTTCTGCAGACTGAACGAGATCTGCTCGCCACTGGCTGCATGTGTCTACAAGGGTCCATAATGACTTTGGAGCAGTTTGGAAGCACAAAATAACAGCAATCCGATGCTTTAGAGAATAATATGTAGACTCAGGCGCACACACACACACACACACACACACACACACACACACACACACACACACACACACACCAGATACATTGGAAGCAAAGTGAATGGTAAGCCAAAGCCTGTTAATGTTAATTACAATTTAGATAAGAGACTGTTACAGTATTTCACATTTGCTCTAGTCTAATATTGAGTGAATGTAGCTCTGGTGCAAAAAGCCAAACTGATGATTTGCAAAAAATGTAGCCCAAGGCCTTAAACGTTGTGCTTAGATACTCAGCACACAACTTGCTTCACAAAACACATCACACATACTAAATACAGCAGAACAGTAGAAACTTGCAGCATTCAACAGTACATTTGCTGTTTGTGCACATTTGCAGAAATAAATTAATATAAAATGCATGTTTAATCATATCTCATTACTTCCAGGGACACTGCTCAGGTCAGTGTAATTGCTGTAATAATAACACATGTCCGCTTTGGTGTTGTAAATCTGGAGTAAAAGCAGTGGCATTTATACACCCACCCCTGAAGTTTTAAGCTCCGATCACTTCATGTGTTTCAGCTCACTATTTCAGTTTCACGTCAACTACTTCTATTGTGGACATATGCAGGCTTCCTCTGTACACCTGTACATACTTCTTATATGATAAAAAACTTGATAACTGAATGCTTTGATTCTCATTCTTTGGTATCATAACATGACTTTGTAAACTTGGTAACTTTTACATGGTATTTGTTTTTAGAGTGTAACTTCTGAGCACATATCAGTTGTCAATGTATTTAAAATTTCTGGATTATCAGTGTTGAGCATAATTTAGTTTTAATCTGCAGTTGCTAAGAATATCCTTCATTCTTTGAATGGCACATATTTAAATAAATGCAGGAAATACTAAAATACATAAAACTGAATAACAGGAAATAGCATCAGTTATCAGGAATATCAAGGGATGAAGAGGAAAGAGCGTGAGCAAGAGAGAAAGGGGAGGGGGGGTGAATGAGCACACTACTCCAGATATGCATAATGCAAATGACATGCATGTCAAATAGCAAAACAAACTGACAGTGACAGAACAATGGAATAGCCGGAGAGCGGCAAGCCTTGCTTGAGCAATTGCTGGAGCCCCCTCTGTCCATTTCCATGGGAAGAGACTATTCAGATTCACTTCTGTTCAACTGAAACTTTACTTGGTCGGAGATAACGAATATATCACTGTGCAAATGTGACAGAATTCAGATAAGTGGTGTGATGGCAGAAATAGCTTATTCATGACTACCAGTTACAAAAGCCTAGTTTGATTCTGTTCCTGGAGCACATAATGTGTTGTTCAACAGCACAGAAAAGGTAGTACAAGCACAGTTACAGACCCTAATTTTCTGCTACTCCCCTCCGCACGCCACACAAAGCTTCAGCGGAAAAACTCTTCACGGGACAAACTGTCTCGAAGGTTGATTATAGTTATATGTGTGAATTTTTCTGCAGTGTGACATTATTTGTAAGATTTAATTCAGTCCACATGTATAACCCCTTCACAGAAATAACTGAAATTAAACACTTTCTTTCAAAAATGACAAAACAACAGCTCATATAACAATAAAAACTATTGAGGACAGCTTTTATTCAATTATTCAAGTGGTCAAATGAAAAAAAAGTATCTGCACTTAGAAGTGATTTAGTAACTGTTTTATGAGGTGTTAAATTGAGTATCTTTTGAGTTTAGGACTATTGGTCAGACAAAAAGATTTTGAAGATGTCACTTTTTTTCTTTAGGAAAATGTGATGCCCATTTTTCACCATTTTCTGGAATTTTATAGACCAAACAATTAATTGAATAATCAAAAAAAAAAGGCCGATTAATAAATCATGGAGGTCAGTTGTGGCCCTTATATCAACCATAGCATTTCAAAACATTTTAAATCTTTAATCTCCAGTAAATCATTGTAAAATACCTCCCTAACAACTCATCTTTTTAGTTCTTTTTTTTTTCATCTGACGTTCACTGAGCTTACAGCAAACCCTGAAACATAACACTGTATGTATTTTAGATGGATCCATTCTTGTGATGATGATGATAATAATATCAGCCAGGGTTTTTTGTTTTTTTTCTTCCCAGAGTTCCCTGATTCCTGCGACTTGCTATACAGTTAACAGCTCATTTAGCTGTTAACGTTACTAAACGAAAAAGGCTGCTCACATCTCTGGCTTGATGCTGTGTTTACTATCTCTTCTGCAACCCCCCACCATTATACCTCCCTCCCACCTAGCCTCTCCTTTCTCACTCCGTCTTTTTACCCTTTCCCTTCTTTGATGCTTTTGTTAAAATCAACATTAATAACACCTGCACATAATGACTTCATTAAAAGGACCCTGGCTTTCTGTGCAACACACACAGACAAATGCTTAATGGCAAAAGGAAGGTAAAAATGCGGTATACAGAAAACGTGTCAGGTGTTTCCAGTGGCACACAATCCAGAGTTGCAGGTGTGCGTGAATACTGAAATCAGATGAAGGCTTTAAACGCTGCTGAGTAGTTTTGGAATAACAACAACAATCTGGCAATGTGAACTCAGATGAGAGAAAATCTCAACGCATTAAACTCAATATGTCAATCACTTGTGTTCCTCTGTTAAAATGGATGCTTTACTTTAATGTTAAACATGTGAAAATGACTGGCTGGAAGAGAATAGTGTTGTATTGACAGAGAGGGAGGCAAAGCAGCGGGCAGTCAGCCACTCTGTTCTGCTTCACTGCAACATGGGAGGGAGGCCAGCGTGGACACACACACACACACACATGCACACGCGCACACACACACAGATGTAAATACACACATACAGGCATTCACAGACAAGCACACACTTGCGCAAACACATACACACACACACACACACACACACACACACAGATATTACCCCTGTCTCTGCGTCTCCCTCTCTCTCTCTGTCTTCCCCTCTCTCTCTCTCTCTCTCTCTCTCTCTCTCTAACACACACACACACACACACACACACAGTGCAGCAGGTGAGGTGCCAGCACATCACAGCGCTGCCATTTTTCAGTGTCTTGCTCAGGGAGAAGCGCTCTGACATTTTATGAAGCACTCTGCAGAAATCAGCAGCTTGTAATGGCGGCTGGACTGTCACTCCTTACCACTCTTCCCACTCCCTCTATCTCCCTTTCTCACCCTGCTTTTAAGATATTATCTCCCTTGATTAGCATAATCTAATCAATTTTACAAAATTGGCTTTTAATTTAATTGGCTTTAAGAACAATCTCTTCTCAGTCTCTGTTTAAGCTTTGAATGTTTTAGTATTAAAAAAAAAAAAGGCAAACTGAGGCAAGAAGTAAAACATGAGTGAAAGGTTAGAAAATGCTTCCCATCACACTCAAGTGAGAGGAATGACTAAGATTGATGGCTGAAGGGTATAAATGGTAGAAAAAAATCAGAGAAAAAATGCACATGATTGGGGCTCATCTTACAATTTTTTCCTGGAGGAATATTTTCCAGTCTTTATGACATTATGAATCAGCAATCTGGTAATTGCCCCTACTATTTTATTTGAGATGAGCTAAAACTGGATTTGGATATGTAAATCCGAAAGCTGTCCCTCCCATCTTTTATTTGACCCTTGGAATCATGGTTTATGGTGATATTACTATACGTGCTTACTGCAAAGGCCTAATAATTAGAAACACAGCTTAGAAACACAGCTGTTAAATATGTTCTCTGCATAAAAGCAGGGATCTATAACCATGATTAACTCTCTGGCATGTTGTTGTGCCTGACAAGCTCTCTGTTGAGCAATGATTAACAGCTAGTGACTCTACAAACCGCTGCTAGCGCATTAACACAATGTTTACATTAGCCAGCCCCTTATTGAAGCCATTACTGCTGAAGCTAAGCTAACTGTCTTCCTCAGAAGCTGGGCAGCCGACAGCGTGTGACCTGACAATTTACAACGATGACAAAGATTGGCAACCATGCTCTAAACTTTTTCCCCAGTTTCACTCCAGTACATTTTAGAGTAACTCAGAATAATATGCCCACAGGAAATGTGATTCAACTTGAAATATGTGGGAAGTGTCGAGGCCAAATCTCTCAGTGTAGGCTACGCTATAAACCTTAAACTAAGCCGATTTCATTAATGTGACATTAGCATTTGTAATGAGAAAAGGGGAAAAAACCCTTGGGACATCTTTGTACTGTTACAAAAAAACCCACACACATGCACATGCACATGCCCACGCACACACACACACACACAGACACATTCATACTTACAAGCACACATGTACACACACATACAGCAGATAAGCCATAATATTGGGCATTTATTTACATTCATATTTCACGAAAATCACAAAATGTAGCCAGAGCACAGAAGTGAGAAAATGTTGTATTTGTATGGGTTTTATAATGAAATATCAGAGCTTAGTCTCTGTAAACTAACTGTGACAGATCGTAAATCTGTTCAACTTTTACAGATGATCAGAGCAGATAATTCTAGACAAATAAAGCCTGGCATTCACTCCCACACTGCCGCCCTAGACAGAAAACAAGGGAGGAAGACTGGGTCAAGAGCACATCTTCAGCAATCTCATCATTTAAAAAAAACAAAAACTTGCCAGTGCACGTCTGCTGCGGTACTCCCTGACTCTGAGCTCATGTGATGTGTGACGATACTGTCCACTCCTTGTTTCTCCTTTTACAAAACAACTGCTTCCATTACTGTGAGCTAGTTTGATCTGTGTGTCCCTTTTCAGACTTAAGAGCAGTCCTGGCAAGCGTCTACATGTTGATTTGTTGAGTAAGTGGCTGTACCTTTTTTTATGAAGTCAATATTGAGCTGCACACATTTAAATTTACTGAGATAGCTTCAGGGCTTGAACAATGGCCCTTTGTGATTAGTTTAACTGTTGTTTGCTTTGAGTTGAGGCCTACTAGTGTGAAGATAAACCTCGCACCCATTTATTAAAGGGAACCTATTTTCAGCTCCGTATTTTATTCTAGGACTCCACTAGAATAGCTGTGCATAATTCACACCTCAAAAAACTCCTTATTTATCTTATACTGGCCCTTTAGCAGCCCCAGTTCAGCCTCTGTCTCTTAACAGGGAGTCTTAGCTCCTGTCTCCTTAAGGCCCCCCTCCTAATGAGCCCACTCTGTTCTGACTGGCCAGGTGCAAACCCACCACTTCCTGCTTATCTTCTACAAATTAAACATTAAATGACTACATGACAAAAGCTTCTTATTGTTTAGAGTTTACAAGAAATGAAACATTTTCTTCACTGAATTAGCAGAACTTTGTTAGCTGTGCTATACAAAACAACATATGGAGATATTTGGTTGTATAATAATAGTACAAGCAGAAACAGCCACAGTGATGATGATGTTTGATGAAGAGCTGCAGACAACCAGCACACCTCCAACAGGTAAACTATAAACTACTAAATAATGAAAAGACAAAGCATAATAGGTCCCCTTTAAAGAATGTGCTACTTTTATATTTATTTGGATTAGTAACTTTAATGTGTGATACATTCTGAGGTATTCTAATACAATTGTACACACGTAATTTCACGATTAAATATAACCATATATGTTTTATTCAATACTATTGATGTCCCCAATTATTATTATTATTATAAGACCTCCCCTAACAGGCAACTAACAACACTTAACACTTTCTGCCACCCACAAGATTTCACATCTAAACTTCTCCTTTTCTTGCCAAGCGCTGAGATGCTTATTGGCTTCAGTGACTTGAAGCCTTGTAGTAATTTTTGCTACTACCAAAATGTAAGTGGCACAAAAACACTGGATAAAAGCAGCTTTGTCTGGATTTGCAAGACTACAAAAGTAAAAACATAAAACTTTTTGGAGTGGGAGATATGCAACAAAGGCCCCCAAGCAGGATGGGACCAGGTCCAAGACAGCTGTGGATATTTGGTATACCACAAGGGCACCAGGTCCCCCTAAAAGCCTGTAACCCCCCCCCCTAAAAAAACAGTTAGTGAAATATTGGTGTTTTCTGTGTTTGACAGCGGAGGAAAATTGTTGAAACTGTTAAAATGTGCCAAAATGCTAACAGCTGGCAAACATACTTCACAAGAGCAAAACAACGTTTACTCATTTACAAATATTTAGATAATAAACAAAGTATAATGCCAATTCAGTGTGCACCAATAACGATAAACAGGCTACCACTACTCAGTTTAACTTTGAGCCCCGTTGATTAATCTGCTTGCTAAAACATTTATTGAAAGTTTTTTTTAGCCATGCAGGAATATAAAGTATGGTCATGTGTTGAGTTAGTTTTCTTTGTCAAATCATCACATTATTTCCTGTTATTACTTCTTTTTTTAAAACTTCTGTTATGTTGTGATTGTTCTGTAAAATTTGAAGATTTGATGACTGCTTCAAACCAGAAAGAAATATAACTGTGTGACACAAATAAAGAACCACTGTGTGTCTGTAAAGAGCGACTGACAAGGCTTAAAATGAGACTTAATCAGGGATATCCACAATTCAATGAGCTGAGATTAAGACCAGAACTGTGTAACATGGAGGTCACCACAAGTTTGCCTCAGGGCACACATAATGTTAGTTTCACATGGATTTCCTTTCTTTCTTTCTTTCTTTCTTTCTTTCTTTCTTTCTTTCTTTCTTTCTTTCTTTCTTTCTTTCTTTCTTTCTTTCTTTCTTTCTTTCTTCTTTTCTCTGTCTTGCTTTGCTACTTTTAGTCTTTCTTTGTCAATGGGACATCTGATACAAAGCACTTCCAAAAAAAAACCCAAAAGTCCCAAAAGATTCAATGATGTTCACAAAGTGAAAATGTGGTCTTGTTTCTGTGCAACTATCTACCTTTTCATCATTATCAAATGACCATATTGAGGCACAGTATATCTCTCTTTTTTCTCAGTGAGGATTTAACTTAAATTTTACAAGATGAGGAAAGGGTTTTTTTTATTCTCTGAGGTTTACAATGATTTTCTGCGTATGACTTTTCATTGAGTCATAAAATATGAAACTTTTACCCTTACATATGGGATAATGATAAATGAGTGCTATAATGGGAAACAGTTTAACTCTACCATAGTAATCTCACCTTTCTGGTGCTCTATACAGGACATTTTTTCTCCCCCCTGGGGGCAAATGTAGAAGACCCTTTTATAACTCCAGCTGTGCCTTTAAAAGAGTTTGTCACATCAGTGATGGGGTGCTTTGAAACGCTGTGGTGAATATCCACAGAATAGAGCTCTTTTTTTCCCTGTGACATGGCCCCATTTCCTGTGTCACCACACTTCTCCTGTGTGATTTCATATATAAAGTCAAAATATTTGAGCCTCGGTTGTTGACTGTGTCAAACCCAGCCTTGACATTATTGCACTGCACTCCCACAGGTGGAAAACCACATGATCATAAATACACACGCAAACACACACACACACACACACTCATACCTGTGTTAGACTGAGTGCCACCGTTGTGTCACACTATCTTTTCATGTGAAACCGTATCTACTTGGCCATCCTCACCACACTTCCTTATGGTTGAACCAATCAAAGTCTGCCATCAGCCCCCTTTTGTTACCTGATATTATTTAAGGTGGAGTCAAGGGGGTTGAAGAATAATGGCACTGGCTCCACATGGATGTATGCTTGTGTTGGGTGTGTGTGTGTTGGTGCCTGTGTCACGGCGAGTGGATTCCTTGTGTGGTGAGGCTGAAACCGAAGCTGCCTGGGCCTGTTGTTGATAGCCGTGTCTCACCCACTCACTGCCCCAGAGGGAGTCAAGACCAAGACCACTGCTCAGGGTCTGTCTGTTCACACACATGAAACACGGGCTTGGATTACACAGGGCTCAAATATGACTCATCCCAAGGAGGGGGTGGAGGAAGGCCCTCTCTCTGTTGTTTTGCACAAATGCATGCACGCACACACACACACACACACACACACACACACACACACACACACACACACACACACACACACACACACACACACACACACACACACACACAACCAGCAATGATAGCAACATCACAGGCTCACAGTGAGGACCTTGTGGTTCCACACACCTGCCAAAGACAGATGTTAAGAATAAATCAGAGAGAAGCTCAGAGTGAAGATAAGCTCCACACTGCCGCAACTCCACTAACTCAGTACACAGTACACTAACTGGAGAGCAAACAGCTGTACATGACAACACACCAGTGATGAAAGTAACAATAGCATGCATGCACCTGACATGCATACAGAGAGGCTACATCATGATGGGAGAGGCAGTGTTTTCCAGTTTCAGTCTCACAGGCTCCACTTGTATTTTTTGTGTTTTTAACTCTGCTCTGTTGCTGTGTAACCAGCTCCAATCCTCTGGAGCTGAGGGTTTTTAAGTGCAATTGTCCTGGAAGAAGCTGAAATCCTCCAACGACAGACAAACAAGTCACAACAAGGCTGAAAGCAGTGTGGGCGGTTTGGAGAGGAAGCTCTTTTTTTCCGCTGCTGACTAGGTGAATTTCATGATTTCTTCACTTAAATATAGCACCGCTGGGTTATGAAGAATCAACCCTCTCACAAAGCCCTTTAAGAAGATATGTTGTACAATAATATACACCAAAAAAAAAAAAAACTATTTTAAGGAACTGTGACCTCCAAGAGCATAATTCAAACAACAACACAACAGCATCCTACATCCTGTCAGTCAGTGTGGCATACTTCCTGGTTCCAGAAACCATGTGTCAAAAAAGGAAAACTTAGATGCATCCACACATGAATGTAGCTTTTGTTTATGCTGGCAGCCATGTCTACGGGCATCTTTTGTCACTCCAGGTTTTTTTTTAGCCTTTGTCGTCTAACAGGCTTGGAAAGGCAAAGTGGCCTGTGTAAGTGGTGTGTGTGTGTGTGTGTGTGTGTGTGTGTGTGTGTGTGTGTGTGTGTGTGTGTGTGTGTGTGTGTGTGTGTGTGTGTGTGTGTGTGTGTGTGTGTGTGTGTGTGTGTCATAAACAGACACCCTTCACGCTTTGTGGCTCAGAAACAGGATAAAACAGTAAGTTAACCAGCAGCGCACTGACATTATCTCTTCTTGCTGTCCTGGAATGCTAGCCTGCTGTGAAACTCTGAATCTGTGACGTCCTGTCACACCATATAATGTGTGTGTATGAGGATATGTGTGTGTATGTGTGTGTACATGCATGAGTGCGCCAACTCAGGAAAGGAGTGAGTGTGGGTGTTTTTCTTTGTCTTTCTTCATTAAAGGCACAAAACCATGTGTGAATGTCCTGGTCTTCTTGATAAAACTTGAAATACTTGAGACCATGTAGTTCACAACCAAATCGAAAGAATCAATCGAAAGAAATCAACCAACAAACTGCTTTGAAATTAAAAATATGGGGTGGAAATGTGACTAATGTGTTTACAAAGAATGTTGTTTTTTAAAAAATGTTTTATCTATGACCCATGTTTGCTTCCATCTGCGTTTAAAATCACCGGGCACAATAAAGCCCAACTCTGACCCTTGTGACGCCGATGAATCTAACATCTATGACTCAAGAGGTCAGGCAGCCCATCCAGGCTGAGCATTAGGGGTTAAGGGCATGAAACCAAGTGTGAAATGTGAGAAGACAAGCCAACATGGTTTCTCAGGCAACAAATAGAAAGGCGACAAACATATCTCTGTGACTGCGAGGAACGTGAGGTATGTTAGGAAGAAAGACTGTCACGTCACTCATGATTCA